>NW_022263212.1:0-124194 GCF_002021735.2 Oncorhynchus kisutch
TATTGCTGAACTGAAACCGTTTATAAAGACGAATGGTCCAGAATTCCTCCTCAACGTTGTGCAGTTCTGATCCGCAACTACAGAAAATGTTTGGTTGAGGGTTCACATACTTTTCCCACCCTGCACTGTGAATGTGTGTTCATAAAGACATGACAACGTGTCATTCGTTGTGTTTTTATTAGTTTAAGCAGACTGTGTTTGTCTATTGTTGTGACGTAGATGATCAGATCACATTTTATAACCAATTTATGCAGAAATCCAGGTATTCCAAAGGGTTCACATACTTTTTCTTGCCACTATGTCTTTATTCCACATGGGACTGGAGTGGACTGTGAACTTGTTGTATATCCACAGCATGTCTAGATACTGTTATAGGCAACGATCATTGACAGACAGTCATCGATACTTACATTACAATGATGTATTAATTGACAAACACATGGATATTATCCTTGACAATTACAGCATATAAAAAATTGAATTTTATTGTCACATAAATCTGGAAAGGTGCAGTGAAATGTGTTGTTTACAGGGTCTACACCCTAGAGCTAATTACGGTTAAGTGCCTTGCTCAGGGCACATCGGCAGATTTTTCACCTTGTCCGCTCGGGTATTCAAACCAGCAACCTTTTGCTTACTACCCAACACTTTAAACCGCCGGCTACCTGTCGCCCTATTGACAGACACGTCATGGAAACAAATATGAATTCTCTCTGGTACCATAAGACACCACAGACATGAACACTATATACAGATTTCACCTTCAATCAATTGGCTTTGGCTGAAGTCCGGTTTAAACTGGATTGAATTTAAGTGTAGGCTTGGTCTGCTCCTTCAGCCCAAACACAGTCGATCAATGGGATGACTCCATTCAGCCTGGTCCCCAAGCGGTTCACGTTACAACATCAGAACCATCTGTGGGGGTATTGATTAGGTTGAAACAGAGAGCTGGAGATAAAGTTACAGACTAGAAGACCAACAGACCTACATGGGACCGTACCCATTATAGCTGAGAGTTTAAGAACTAACCAGTGTAAAGCCCTTTGCACTGCTTTTCTGTTTTAAATCAATGGGTTTAGTGTTAGAGGTTTCTATATCAACGTTGCTGAGAGCATTGGGAATGTTCTTTTGAAACCATTTCCATATTCCATTTTTGTGTATGTCTATGTGAATGACTGCAGCCGTGAATCGGTGAGTATCTGTGTGGGCATGTGATAGGATGCATGTTTGTTTGTAAATGTGTTTGTGCGTGGGCATGTGAGAGCCTGCCTGTATACCGCTGTGCAAGCGCATGTGTTTACAGATATCTTTGGCATTTATTTCCTTTAATTTTGACTTTGGCCAGGTGGGAGGGGCTAATAGGTGGGCGGGACTTAGCATAAGCCATGAATCAGCACAGCTGATCACAACCTGCCATTTTCTCTGAGAGAGAGAGAGAGGGGAGTGAGATAAAGAGAGAAAGCGAGAACAGAAGGAGAGAAGGGAGAGAGCGAAGAGGGGGGGAAGAAGAGATGGGGGAGAGAGAATAGAAAGAGGAGAGGGAGGGAGGGGAGGAAGAGATAATCTCACTTGGAGCCTGATTAACACTAAACTCCAGGCTAAATCCCACTCACTAAATTCACTCTCAGCACCTACCACGGATGTTTCTGTTTCTCAGTTCCCCTGTAGGGCAAATATGATCCAACGTGCTTAAGGGCCGGCGGTATTAGTGTTGGTGCTGGGGATGTGGTTGAGATGGGGATGGCTGCTACTCAGATTCACACCAACTATGAATGAATGAATGAAGAAATGTCCTCTGCCTGATACCACCGATTTAGATTACACTGCTTAGTGTTGTGTGTGTCTACGTCTGAGTGAGAGCGAAATTGTGAGGGAATGCGTGTGTGTGCACTGCAGTCAGTGACATGAGATATCCTAATGAGTCGACAACATCCTGAGAACCTGCAGCTCTTATACCCGTTCTCCACAAGCTCTGCTCAACACACAGTTGCACACACCCATGTTGACTCCAATGCTTCCGATAGTTGTCAAGTAGGCTGGATGTCCTTTGGGTGGTGGACTATACCCTAATTTCTGTCCAATGTGATTTCGGTCTCACATGATTTAACATCCTTTTCCACGGTAACATAGAACTACATGCCCACATGTCTTGTAGGGTTAAATGAGACTGAGACTGATACACTGAGAACAACAAACATTAGGAACACCTCAACAGCCTCAGTTCATCGGGTCATGGACTCTACAAGGTGTTAAAGGTGTTCCACAGGGATGCTGGCCCATGTTGACTCCAATGCTTCCCACAGTTGTCAAGTTGGCTGGATGTCCTTTGGGTGGTGGACTATTCTTGATACACACGGGAAACTGTTGAGTGTAAAATAAAAAAAACAGCAGCGTTGCAGTTCTTGACTCAAACCGGAGTGCCTGTCACCTACTGCCATACCCCGTTCAAAGGCACTTACATTTTTTGTCTTGCCATTTCATCCTCTGCATAGCACACATACACAAGTCTCACTGATTTTGAAGTGGATTTAACAAGTGACAGCAATAAGGGATCATAGCCTCCCTGTCCTACAGTATCTTATCCAACCCCTCTTCCCTTTCCTGTCCTACAGTATCTTATCCAACCCCTCTTCCCTTCCCTGTCCAACAGTATCTTATCCAACCCCTCTTACCTTCCCTGTCCAACAGTATCTTATCCAACCCCTCTTCCCTTCCCTGTCCAACAGTATCTTATCCAACCCCTTCAATTCCCTGTCCTACAGTATCTTATCCAACCCCCCTTCCCTTTCCTGTCCTACAATATCTTATCCAAAACCCCTTCCCTTTCCTGTCTTACAGCATCTTATCCAACCCCCCTTCCCTTTCCTGTCTTACAGCATCTTATCCAACCCCCCTTCCCTTTCCTGTCTTACAGCATCTTATCCAACCCCTCTTCCCTTTCCTGTCTTACAGCATCTTATCCAACCCCTCTTCCCTTTCCTGTCTTACAGCATCTTATCCAACCCCCCTTCCCTTTCCTGTCCTACAGTATCTTATCCAACCCACCTTTCCTGTCCTACAGTATCTTATCCAACCCACCTTTCCTGTCCTACAGTATCTTATCCAACCCCTCTTCCCTTTCCTGTCTTACAGCATCTTATCCAACCCCCCTTCCCTTTCCTGTCCTACAGTATCTTATCCAACCCACCTTTCCTGTCCTACAGTATCTTATCCAACCCCCCTTTCCTGTCCTACAGTATCTTATCACAACCCCTTTCCTGTCTTACAGCATCTTATCCATCCCCCTGTCCTACAGTATCTTATCCAACCCCCCTTTCCTGTCCTACAGTATCTTATCCAACCCACCTTTCCTGTCCTACAGTATCTTATCCAACCCCTCTTCCCTTTCCTGTCTTACAGCATCTTATCCAACCCCCCTTCCCTTTCCTGTCCTACAGTATCTTATCCAACCCACCTTTCCTGTCCTACAGTATCTTATCCAACCCCCCTTTCCTGTCCTACAGTATCTTATCCAACCCCCCTTTCCTGTCCTACAGTATCTTATCACAACCCCTTCCCTTTCCTGTCTTACAGCATCTTATCCATCCCCCTGTCCTACAGTATCTTATCCAACCCCCCTTTCCTGTCCTACAGTATCTTATCCAACCCCCTTTCCTGTCCTACAGTATCTTATCACAACCCCTTCCCTTTCCTGTCTTACAGCATCTTATCCATCCCCCTGTCCTACAGTTTCTTATCCAACCCCTCTTCCCTTTCCTGTCCTACAGCATCTTATCCATCCCCCTGTCCTACAGTATCTTATCCAAAACCCCTTCCCTTTCCTGTCCTATAGCATCTTATCCAAAACCCCTTCCCTTTCCAGTCCTATAGCATCTTATCCAAAACCCCTTCCCTTTCCTGTCCTATAGCATCTTATCCAAAACCCCTTCCCTTTCCTATCCTATAGCATCTTATCCAAAACCCCTTCCCTTTTCAGTCCTATAGCATCTTATCCAACCCCCTTCCCTTTCCTGTCCTATAGCATCTTATCCAAAACCCCTTCCATTTTCAGTCCTATAGCATCTTATCCAACCCCCTTGCCTTTCCTGTCCTATAGCATCTTATCCAAAACCCCTTCCCTTTCCTGTCCTATAGCATCTTATCCAAAACCCCTTCCCTTTTCAGTCCTATAGCATCTTATCCAAAACCCCTTCCCTTTCCTGTCCTATAGCATCTTATCCAAACCCCTTCCCTTTCCAGTCCTATAGCATCTTATCCAACCCCCTTCCCTGTTCTACAGTATCTTATCCATCCCCCTCTTTCCTGTCCTATAGCATCTTATCCAACCCCCTTCCCTGTCCTACAGTATCTTATCCATCCCCCTCTTTCCTGTCATACAGTATCTTATCCATCCCCCATTTCCTGTCATACCGCATCTTATCCAATCCCCCTTCCCTGTTCTACAGTATCTTATCCAACCCCCTTCCCTGTTCTACAGTATCTTATCCAATCCCCCTTCCCTTCCCTGTTCTACAGCATCTTATCCAATCCCTCTTTCCTTCCCTGTCATACAGCATCTTATCCAATCCCCCTTCCCTGTTCTACAGCATCTTATCCAACACCACTTCCCATTCCTTTCCTATAGCGTCTTATTCAAACCCCCCTTCTCATTCAAATCAAGTTTTATTAGTCAAATGCCTCGAATACAACCGGTATATAGACCTTACAGTGAAATGCTTATATACCAGCCCCTACCCAACATGCAGTTAAAATAAAAAAAGTAACAAGTAATTAAAGAGCAGCAGTAAAATAGCAATAGCGAGACTGTACCAGTACCCCCCTGTATATAGAGTCAATGTGCGGGTTAGTCGAGGTAATTGAGGTAATATGTACATGTAGGTAGAGTTATTAAAGTGACTCTGCATAAATAATAACAACAGAGAGTAGCAGCAGTGTAAAATAGGGGGGGGGGGGTTAATGAAAATAGTCTAGGTAGCCATTTGATTAGATGTTCAGGAGTCTTATGGCTTGGGGGTAGAAGCTGTTTAGATGCCTATTGGACCTAGACTTGGCGCTCCGGTACCGCTTGCCGTGTGGTAGCAGGGAGAACAGTCTATGACCATGGGTGACTGGAGTCTTTGACATTTTCTAGGGCCTTCCTCTGACACCTCCTGGCATAGAGGTCCTGGATGGCAGGAAGCTTGGCCCAGTGATGTACTGGGCTGTTCACACTACCCTCTGTAGTGCCTTGCGGTCGGAGGCCGAGCAGTTGCCATACCAGGCAGTGATGCAACAAGTCAGGATGCTCTCGATTGTGCAGCTGTAGAACCTTTTTGAAGATCTGAGGACCCATGCCAAATCTTTTCAGTCTCCTGAGCGGGAATAGGCTTTGTCATGCCCTCTTCATGACTGTCTTGGTGTACTTGGACCATGTTAGTTTGTTGGTGATGTGGACACCAAGGAACTTGAAGCTCTCAACATGCTCCGCTACAGCCCCGCCGATGAGAATGGGGGCGTGCTCGGTCCTCTTTTTCCTGTAGTCCACAATCATCTCCTTTGTCTTGATCACGTTGAGGGAGAGAGAGGTTGTTGTCCTGGCACCACACGGCCAGGTCTCTGACCTCCTCCCTATAGGCTGTCTCGTCGTTGTCAGTGATCAGGCCTACCACTGTTGTCATCGGCCAATTTAATGATGGTGTTGGAGTCGTGCCTGGCCATGCAGTCATGAGTGAACAGGGAGTACAGGAGGGGACAGAGCATGGAACCCCTGTGTTGAGGATCAGCATGGCGGATGTGTTGTTACCTACCCTTACCACCTGGGGGTGGCCCGTCAGGATGTCCAGGATCCAGTTGCAGAGTGAGGTGTTTAGTTCCAGGGTCCTTAGCTTATTGATGAGCTTTGAGGGCACTATGGTGTTGACCGCTGAGCTGTAGTCAATGAATAGCATTCTCACATAGGTGTTCCTTTTGTCCAGGTGGGAAAGTGCAGTGTGGAGTGCAAAAGAGATTGCATCCTCTGTGGATCTGTTGGGGCGGTATGCAAATTGGAGTGGGTCTAGGGTTTCTGGGATAATGGTGTTGATGTGAGGCATGACCAGCCTTTCAAAGCACTTCATGGCTACAGACTTGAGTGCTAAGGGTCTGTAGTAATTTAGGCAGGTTACCTTAGTGTTCTTGGGCACAGACACTATGGTTTTCTGCTTAAAACATGTTGGTATTACAGACTCGGACAGGGAGAGGTTGAAAATGTCAGTGAAGACATTTGCTAGTTGGTCAGTGCATGCTCGCAGTACATGTCCTGGTAATCCATCTGGCCCTGCGGCCTTGTGTATGTTGACCTGCTTTAAATGGCTTTTCTCACATCATGAGCGTGATCACACAGTCTTCCGGAACAGCTGGTGCTCTCATGCATGTTTGAGGGTTATTTGCCTCGAAGCGAGCATAGAAGTAGTTTAGCTCATCTGGTAGGCTCGTGTCACTGGGTAGCCCCCAGCTGTGCTTCCCTTTGTAGTCTGTAATGGTTTGCAAGCCCTGCGACATCCGACGAGCGTCAGAGCCGGTGTAGTACGATCCGATCTTAGTCCTGTGTTGAAGCTTTGCCTGTTTGATGGTTCGTCGGAGGGCATAGCGGGATTTCTTATAAGCTTCCGGGTTATACAGTCCCGTTCCTCTAGCCTTTAGCTAAGTGCGGATGTTGCCTGTGATCCATGGCTTCTGGTTGGGGTATGTACGTACGGTCACTGTGGGGGCGACATCATCGTTGCACTTATTGATGAAACCAATGACTGATGTGGTGTACACCTCAATGCCATCGGAGGAATCCTGGAACATATTCCAGTCTGTGCTAGTAGAACACTCATGTAGCTTAGCATCTGCTTGTAAGCAGGAATCAGGAGGATAGAATTATGGTCAGATTTGCAAAATGGAGGGCGAGCTTTGTATGCATCTCTGTGTGTGGAGTAAAGGTGGTCCAGAGTTTTTTTCCCCTCTGGTTGAACATTTAACATGCTGGTAGAAACATGCTGATAAAAAAAGACAGATTTAAGTTTCCCCGCATTAAAGTCCCCGGCCACTAGGAGCGACGCCTCTGGGTGAGCGTTTTCTTGTTTGCTTATGGCGAATACAGCTAATTTATTGCGGTCTTAGTGCCAGCATCAGTCTGTGGTGTTATGTAGACAACTACGAAAAATACAGATGAAAACTCTCTAGGTAGATGGTGTGGTCTACAGCTTATCATGAGATACTTTACCTCAGGTGAGCAAAACCTTGAGACTTCCTTAGATATCGTGAACCAGCTGTTATTTACAAAAATACATAGTCCGCCGCCCCTTGTCTTACCAGACGCGGCTGTTCTATCCTGCCGATACAGCGTATATCCAGCGAGCTGTATGTTGATAATGTGGTCGCTCAGCCACGACTCCATGAAGCAAAGATATTACAGTTCTGAATGTCCCGTTGGTAGTTTAATCTTCCGCATAGGTCATCTATTTTATTTTCCAAAGATTGCACGTTTGCTAGCAGAATGGAAGGCAGTGTGGGTTTATTCGATCGCCTACTAATTCTCAGAAGGCAGCCCACCCTCCGGACCCTTTTTCTCAGCCTTCTCTTCACGCAAATGACAGGGATCTGGGCCTGTTCCCGGGAAAGCAGTATGTCATTCACGTCGGACTCGTTAAAGAAAAAAATCTGTCTGCCGGTTCGTGGTGAGTAATCGCAGTTCTGATGTCCAGAAGTTATTTTCGGTCATAAGAGACGGTAGTAGCAACATTATGTACAAAATAAGTAAAAAAATAAGTTACAAACAACGCAAAGAAACAAACAAAAACACAATTGGATAGAAACACGTAAAATGTCAGCCTTCTTCTCCGGCGTCATCTTAACTTTCCTATAGCATCTTATTCAACCCCCCCTTCCCTTTCTTTAGTCATAGGTGCACCCCAAATGGCACCCTATTCCCTACATGGTGCACTACTTTTGACCAGGGCCATAGTGGACTATGAAGGGAATAGGGTGCCATTTGGGAGACACACAGATGGTCGGAGCATCTGACGTGCACCTGACCCAACAGCTGAACACGCTGTTCACCCATTTCTGCAGGGCAATCTTTATCTCTGGCAGCTAGTTAGTCTAATGATGGTTGATGTATACAGTAGTAATGATGGTTGATGTATACAGTAGTAATGATGATCGGGATGTCAGCTGGCCTACTGGAGGTAGAACATTATAGACGTGAGAAATGATAGGGCCTCTATGCACTATGGAAAAGTGTTTTCAAAGGGGCACCAGTTTGATCAAGATTGGCAGAACTACCGTTATTTCCTGTATATTGCTCTATTTTTGACTGGTCAAAGGTAGTTGGGTCCTGGTCAAAAGTAGTGAACTACATAGTGGATAGGGTACAATTTGGGACACAGTGTGGTTGTGAGAGTCCCTGTTACTTCCCCAGGTTAGAAGCCGGACCAGAGCTGCTCACCTGGCCTTTAGCAGAGAATCTAGATGTTACCTAGTGAAGACAATGGAGGAGGCAGTCATGCAGGAGGCAGCAGCAGACACAAGACGTCTCATCTGGTCCATTAACACCATGTCTGTTTCCTGACTATTACCATTGAGATTACGCTACATTAAAAGACCCAGAGGAGATCCTGAGCACTGAGGCGTACACCACGCTGCTCGGTGTGTGTGTGTGTGTGTGTGTGTGTTTAGGTTGACCTAGGGAACAGGCCTATGGGGGGTTGTTGCGGTGGGGGAAGGGCAGGATTAGTTTGAGTGCACCACAGTTATTGGTCACTAGACACAAACAATGGGAGGACTAAAGAGGATTTGGTCTCTGTGGTCCCCCCTCCTCTCCTCCCCATACCCCTGCTGTCCCTATAGCGATGGTTCACTGTGTGTGTGTCAGGCACCCTCTGGGGTAAGGACAGCCGTGTGTGTGCAGCTGGAAGATCTGCCATCCTGTCTAGCGAAGTGTCTCCCTGCCCCCCACTGTATGGCAGACCTAGACATTTAATGAACTACTAGCCTAGATGTTGAGCAATGACAACAACTAGCAGCATCAGACTAGCCTAGATGTTGAGCAATGACAACAACTAGCAGCATCAGACTAGCCTAGATGCTAAGTAGATGCAATCTCTGTTAACACTGAATGGAGGGCTACTAGACATATGATGATGAACTGCTATGATCTAACACAAGTACGTTGATGCTGCTGCAACTCTTTCAATGACAGCCTCACAACTGCAAGACAAGTTCACACAGTGAAGTGAACACAGTAACTGGCCATTTACTTCTCAGAAGCCCTGTATGTCCTGTGAATTTCTAACCCAATTTAGCGATGCATTGTCATGCAATGTTACATTGGGACATCTTGGCCCACCGTATGAAGCCGGCGGGGCCACAGCGGACGGATGAAAGAGCCGTGTTGGGTTAGTGCTGAGGATGATACTGACTGGAGCTGTACTAATAGACTTCTAGGCTGCTACGGAGCAGAAAGACTCCATTGTGTGTGTTTCTAATGAGCCTCTGGTAGACACACACTGTCGTGAGCTGCCTGTCTCTCAAGAGGTCCTCCCAGACACACACACACACACTCATTCAACAAGAGGTGCCATTGTGGAGTGGGATACACTCATAACTCCATATGAAAAAGTGTTTGTGGCATATTTGTTCGAGTACTCCAGTCTGAGAAAACGTAGTAGTAGTAGCTCATGCTGTAGAATGGCATCAGTGCATCACTGTTGACTGTCCATAATCATGTCTTGCTTGTGTGTATGTTGCTGTGCATCATCCAACATGACAACACACAAAGCTTTCTCTTTCCTATAACATGTTCTGCAGTGTGTACCATGACAACAGAGGCTAGCGCGGTGGGCGAGGCGGACACAGAGGGCAAGCCGAAGCCCAGTGTAGCAGAGGCAGAGAGAAGACCGGAGAACAAGCAGAGCTCGGAGGCAGAGATACAACTGGAGAACAAGCAGAGCCCAGAGCCAGAAACAGAGAGAGAACCGGAGAACAAGCAGAGCCCAGAGGCAGCAGCAGCGGAGCCAGAGAGGGAGAAGCCCAGCCAGAAGACCCAGGAGCAGGCCTCAGAGCCTGGCTCCACAGAGACCCCCATCTTCACCACCACCACTGAGGAGGAGCAGCTAGTGAAGCCCCGCCAGCGCACCTCAGCCAGCCGGGGCCTCTCACGTCTCTTCTCCTCCTTCCTCAAGCGGCGCTCGCAGTGCTCAGACGTAGAGTGGGCTGAGGTCGAGAAGGCGGAGAAGGACAGGAAAGAGAAGGCAGAGGCTGGAACAAAGGAGGAAAAGTTAGAGCAGGCCAAGGGGGAGGAGAAGAAAGAGGCAGAGGAAAGGGGGGAGAAGAAAGAGAAGGAAGAAGCAGCAAAGAAAGCAGAGAAGAAGAAAGAGGAGGAAGAAGCAGCAAAGAAAGCAGAGAAGAAGAAAGAGGAGGAAGAAGCAGCAAAGAAAGCAGAGAAGAAGAAAGAGGAGGAAGAAGCAGCAAAGAAAGCAGAGAAGAAGAAAGAGGAGGAAGAAGCAGCAAAGAAAGCAGAGAAGAAGAAGAAGAAAGAAGAGGAAGAAGCAGCAAAGAAAGCAGAGGAGAAGAAGAAGAAAGAAGAGGAAGAAGCAGCAAAGAAAGAGGCAGTGAAGAAGAAAGAAGAGAAAGAGGCGGCAAAGAAAGCAGAGAAGAAGAAGAAAGAGGAAGAAGAAGCAGCAAAGAAAGCAGAGAAGAAGAAGAAAGAGGAGGAAGAAGCAGCAAGGAAAGCGAAGAAGAAAGAGGAGGAAGAAGCAGCAAAGAAAGCAGAGAAGAAGAAGAAAGAGGAGGAAGAAGCAGCAAGGAAAGCGAAGAAGAAAGAGGAGGAAGAGGCAGCAAAGAAAGCAGAGAAGAAGAAAAAAGAAGAGGAAGGGGTAACGAAGAAAGAGGCAGAGCAGCAGAATCAAGAGGAAGAGGCAGCAAAGAAAAAGGAGGAGGAGAAGAAGAAAGAGGAAGAAGAGGCAGCAAAGAAAGAGGAGGAGAAGAAGAAGAAAGAGGGAGAGGCAGCAAAGAAAGCAGAGAAGAAGGAGGGAGAGGCAGCAAAGAAAGAGGAGAAGAAGAAAGAGGAGGGAGAGGCAGCAAAGAAAGCAGAGGAGAAGAAAGAGGAGGAAGAGGCAGCAAAGAAAGCAGAGAAGAAGAAGAAAGAGGAGGCAGAGGAAGCAAAGAAAGAGGAGGAGAAGAAGAAGAAAGAGGGAGAGGCAGCAAAGAAAGCAGAGAAGAAGGAGGGAGAGGCAGCAAAGAAAGAGGAGAAGAAGAAAGAGGAGGGAGAGGCAGCAAAGAAAGCAGAGGAGAAGAAAGAGGAAGAAGAGGCAGCAAAGAAAGCAGAGAAGAAGAAGAAAGAAGAGGAAGCAAAGAAAGAGGAGGAGAAGAAGAAGAAAGAGGGAGAGGCAGCAAAGAAAGCAGAGAAGAAGGAGGGAGAGGCAGCAAAGAAAGAGGAGAAGAAGAAAGAGGAGGGAGAGGCAGCAAAGAAAGCAGAGGAGAAGAAAGAGGAGGGAGAGGCAGCAAAGAAAGCAGAGAAGAAGAAGAAAGAGGAGGAAGAGGCAGCAAAGAAAGAGGAGAAGAAGAAAGAGGAGGGAGAGGCAGCAAAGAAAGCAGAGGAGAAGAAAGAGGAGGAAGAGGCAGCAAAGAAAGAGGAGAAGAAGAAAGGGGAGGAAGGGGTAGCAAAGAAAGAGGAGAAGAAGAAAGGGGAGGAAAAGACAACGAAAAAAACGCAAAAGGGGAAGAAGAAAGAGAAAGAAAATAAAGAGGAGGAGAAGGGGAAGAAGAACGAGGCGAATAAAGAGGTAAAGAAGAACGAGGAGAATAAAGAGTTAAAGAAGAAAAAACGGAAGGGCAAAAAGAAAGCAGGGGAGGGGAACAAAGCAGGGGAGCAGTCCACAACAGAGGTGCAGGTGAAAGCCCCCATCGCGGCCCCGGAGCCAGAGCTCAGAGCAGAGGTGGAGGGGGAGGCTGAACAGGAGAGTCAGGAGGAGCCGGTAGAGGCCCAGGACCATCACTCCATCAGCAGTGCAGAGACACAGGTGAGTGAGGGAGACAGTGAACTTCTCACCTAGGGCATGGGTGCACAACTCTGTTCCTTGGGGAATGCTATCCTGCTGGTTTTTTTTTGTTCTGATTGTGGGAGACAGCTTTTGCAGTGCGCAAAAAAACTAAAATGCAGAATTATCATACCTACACTGAACAAAAATATAAACGCAACATGTGAAGTGTTGGTCCCATGTTTCATGAGCTGAAATAAAAGCTCCCAGAAATGTTCCATATGCACAAAATGCTTATTTTCTCTCAAATGGTATGCACACATTGGTTTTACATCCCTGATCGTGAGCATTTCTCCTTTGTCAAGATAATTCATCCACCTGACAGGTGTGGTATAATCAAGAAGTTGATTAAAGAGCATGATCATTACACAGGTGCACCTTGTGCTAGGGACAATAAAAGGCCACTCTAAAATGTACAGTTTTGTCACACAACACAAAGCCCCAGATGTCTCACGTTTTGAGGGAGTGTGCTGTTGCCAGGCAGAATTGACTTTATTTTAATGGACTTTTTTACTTCTATGAACTGTAACTCAAATTGCTGCGTTTATATTTGTGTTCTGTATATTATTAAACGTGTCAATGAGTTGCCTTCCCATTTTTTAAAATATATTTTTCTACAATGCTGTTATTATTTTACACATTGAGGGGCTGCATTGCAGCAGACTGAAGATGTAGGTCAATGAGTCTCAAGTGAGAGACTGGAGTAAAAATAAGTGAGGTGAACATCAGGCACAGAAACTGAAGGAACATGTTACCCAGAGTCTGATCAACAACATAGCATTCAGAGAATAGCTACACTGAAGACACTCAGCGTAGCAGGAGAGAGAGGTACAGGACAGAACATCAACTAGTTTGGTGCTTGACTGGGGTGGGCTGCTGACTCAGTAGAACTGACTAGGCTGCTCTGTGCAGGTCTAGAGCTGCCTAGATCTAGTCTGCGTTAGGAAAAGTACCGCTTCAAGTAATTATTTAATAAATGAAGTAACATTGCTGTTACATAGTAGTCTAGTACTACTAATCTAGTAGTGCTGAGCGAAAAAAAACAAGTTGATGCTCAGTTTGTGTGACGATGTAGTAGGGAGTTGAAGTTTCCAACAGACCAAAATTAGACATAGTTTACAGCAGAAATGTGGTAATTAACTACAATGAACATAATCCATTGCTTGTCTGGTCTCGGTCTGTGTGGAGCAGAGATGAGAGAACAAGAGAGAGGGATAGAGAGCAGCTGCTTCGCGAGGTATCTCTACCTGAAAATACATCATCTAAGTGATTGATAGTTGGTATTAAGCATAAAAGTTTGCCTTATTTACTTTGAAGAACTACTCAAATAGTGCTTTTGTCAGACAGCATAGGCAGCAGCTCTATACAATGAGATGATGACTTGGAATGAAATAATAAAGTCATCAAGTAAAACAAATATTTTATTAAAGTAAATTACTGTGAAGAAATGGTTAATAAGTGATTAACAAAGGTCATCATTAGCATCATGGGACTTTTATTAATGGTTTGATTCTGTGTTGTTACAACCTTTAACCCACATAATGCATGCTGCATTTATTGTAAAAACATTTTTTATAGAAACCGAAATCAAAAACTGAGATCACTTTTTAATAATTGAACCGAAACCGAACCCGACTTTAAAAAACAAAACAATTCCCAGCACTATAATCAATGACAAGAGTTGAAGTGTAGTTGGAAAGAGAAGAGCATGGCGGTATGAAAGCTGTTTGTTATAACACAGAAGGACTGCAGTGCGTGTAGTGTAGTTGGAAGAGAGAAGAGCATGGCGATATGAAAGCTGTTGTTATAACACAGAAGGACTGCAGTGCGTGTAGTGTAGTTGGAAGAGAGAAGAGCATGGCGGTATGAAAGCTGTTTGTTATAACACAGAAGGACTGCAGTGCGTGTAGTGTAGTTGGAAGAGAGAAGAGCATGGCGGTATGAAAGCTGTTTGTTATAACATAGAAGAAGGACTGCAGTGCGTGTAGTGTAGTTGGAAAGAGAAGAGCATGGCGGTATGAAAGCTGTTTGTTATAACATAGAAGAAGGACTGCAGTGCGTGCCATGCTCTTCTCTAACAGCTACACTGAAAGTCACTTGTCCTTATTTCCTGAGGATAATGACTGCATTATATTTTGAGTCACTCTGTCTATTACATAAATGTAACTGTCTTTAATTAGAAATGAAACATCCTGACAACATGTCTGTCATATGACCTTTCTGTGACCCCCTAGCCAGCACAGGCGGAGCAGAAGGTGAACGCCGAGGTAGAGAAGGAGGGGGAAGAGAAGGAGGCGGGAGTAGAGGAGAAAGAGAAGAAAGAAGAAACAGAGGAAGAGCCAGCCGAGCAGATGGAGGAGGAGGAGGGAGAGGCGAACGGAGGGGAAGGGGAGAACACTAATGGAGAAGACAAGATGGCTTTAGCAGAGGAGGCCAAACCCTCCAAGCGTCCGCGGATCATGCAGTGTAAAGTCACCCTCCTGGACGACACTCTGTTTGAGTGTGAGCTCGGTGTAAGACACTTCTCAAATACACCGTTGTCTTTTCAGCCTTGTTCTACTCTTTTCTACACTTCAAATAATTGCCCATCAACTCTGTTTCTGACTTAATCTTTTTGAATGCATAGTTGTGATCGTATGTGAGTACATCCAGTAATATTTCTTCCTTACTGAATGCTTATTTGTGATTGGTTATGAGTACAACCAGTAATATTTCTTCCTTACTGAATGCTTATTTGTGATTGGTTATGAGTACAACCAGTAATATTTCTTTCTTACTGAATGTTTGTGTGATTGGTCTCCTCTCTGTCTCGCTGTGTAGAAACATGCGACGGGCTCGGATCTGTTTGTGAAGGTGTGTGACCACCTCAACCTGCTGGAGAGAGACTACTGTGGCCTGGCCGTATGGGATACCCCCACCTCCAGGGTACAGTACACTTTGCCTGGTTTAAGAATGGGGTGCTAATCTAGGGTGAAGTGGTGAACAGTAATCTTAACCTTCCAAGTGAAAGGAGGGTAGATGGCATCTCATCTGTGGAGTCCTTTGGGAGAGAAAGATATGTTCAGTGAGTGTGTTGTTTTGCGTGTAGTTTGACTGCATGTTCTTGCCCATTAGAGAAACAGTACCTATAGGATGGAAGGTGCAGTTTCACCACACAGGGCAAAATGACTTTCTTACAGTACGACGGCGTTCATTGAGTCTGTTCTCCTGCTGTCATTTACAGACATGGCTGGACGCCTCCAAAGAGATCCGGAAACAGGTGGCAGGTGGGTGATGTCAATACGATGACCTACAGTAAATACATGTTTCTAACTCAAATGACCAACAGTACTCAGACTGTATTTTCATCTCCAGATTATACATACGAGTTCACTTTCAACGTGAAGTTCTACCCTCCTGATCCAGCTCAGCTCACAGAAGACCTCACCAGGTTAATCTACACACACATCTAAATATCTGCCGTTAACTCAATTTCAGGGTGTCAGTGGTTAACTCCCATTCCCCTCCCTCTCTCTCTTCACTCTCTCTCTCCCTCTCTCTCTCTCCACCCTCTCTCTCTTTTTCCCTTAACCTCCCCTTCCTCTTTCTCCCACCCCCTCGCTCTCTCTCTCCCTCCAACCCCTCTCTTGCTCACTCTCCACCCCCTCACAATATCTCTCACCATTCACCTCTAATCTCTCCTCTCGCTCTCTCTTTCCTCTCACCCTTCACCCCTCCTCTCTCTTCACCCCCCCCCCCCTCTGCTCTCTTGCTCCTGCTCTCTCCACCCCTCTGTCCTTACCCACCCCCTTTCTCTTTCCTTCCACCCCCCCTCTCTCTTCCTCCCCCCCCCCCCCCCCCCCTTTCTCTCTCTCTCTCCATCTACCCCTCTCTCTCCCTCCCTCTCGCAGGTACTACCTGTGTCTACAGCTGCGTAAAGACATACTGAGTGGCCTGCTGCCATGCTCCTTTGTAACTCTGGCCATGCTAGGCTCCTACACGGCCCAGTCTGAGCTGGGGGAGTATGATCCAGAGGTCCACGGCTCTCACTACACCAAGGAGCTGAGGCTGGCCCCGGGACAGGGCAAAGAGCTGGAGGACAAGGTCATGGAGTTGCACCGCACATACAGGTAAGAACCAGGGGAGGACTGACTATATACTGGAACTATGATGTACAAAAGACCAGGGAGGACCAGACTATATACTGGAACTATCATGTAGAAAAGACCAGGGAGGACCAGACTCTATACTGGAGTAATGTGGAAAAGACCAGGGAGGACCGGACTCTATACTGGAGTAATGTAGAAAAGACCAGGGAGGACCAGACTCTATACTGGAGTAATGTGGAAAAGACCAGGGAGTACCGGACTCTATACTGGAGTAATGTACAAAAGACCAGGGAGGACCAGACTCTATACTGGAGTAATGTGGAAAAGACCAGGGAGGACCGGACTATACAGTGCCTTGCGAAAGTATTCGGCCCCCTTGAACTTTGCGACCCTTTGCCACATTTCAGGCTTCAAACATAAAGATATAAAACTGTATTTTTTTGTGAAGAATCAACAACAAGTGGGACACAATCATGAAGTAGAACGACATTTATTGGATATTTCAAACTTTTTAAACAAATCAAAAACTGAAAAATTGGGTGTGCAAAATTATTCAGCCCCTTTACTTTCAGTGCAGCAAACTCTCTCCAGAAGTTCAGTGAGGATCTCTGAATGATCCAATGTTGACCTAAATGACTAATGATGATAAATACAATCCACCTGTGTGTAATCAAGTCTCCGTATAAATGCACCTGCACTGTGATAGTCTCAGAGGTCCGTTAAAAGCGCAGAGAGCATCATGAAGAACAAGGAACACACCAGGCAGGTCCGAGATACTGTTGTGAAGAAGTTTAAAGCCGGATTTGGATACAAAAAGATTTCCCAAGCTTTAAACATCCCAAGGAGCACTGTGCAAGCGATAATATTGAAATGGAAGGAGTATCAGACCACTGCAAATCTACCAAGACCTGGCCGTCCCTCTAAACTTTCAGCTCATACAAGGAGAAGACTGATCAGAGATGCAGCCAAGAGGCCCATGATCACTCTGGATGAACTGCAGAGATCTACAGCTGAGGTGGGAGACTCTGTCCATAGGACAACAATCAGTCGTATATTGCACAAATCTGGCCTTTATGGAAGAGTGGCAAGAAGAAAGCCATTTCTTAAAGATATCCATAAAAAGTGTTGTTTAAAGTTTGCCACAAGCCACCTGGGAGACACACCAAACATGTGGAAGAAGGTGCTCTGGTCAGATGAAACCAAAATTGAACTTTTTGGCAACAATGCAAAACCCTTGGTGTAAAAGCAACACAGCTCATCACCCTGAACACACCATCCCCACTGTCAAACATGGTGGTGGCAGCATCATGGTTTGGGCCTGCTTTTCTTCAGCAGGGACAGGGAAGATGGTTAAAATTGATGGGAAGATGGATGGAGCCAAATACAGGACCATTCTGGAAGAAAACCTGATGGAGTCTGCAAAAGACCTGAGACTGGGACGGAGATTTGTCTTCCAACAAGACAATGATCCAAAACATAAAGCAAAATCTACAATGGAATGGTTCAAAAATAAACATATCCAGGTGTTAGAATGGCCAAGTCAAAGTCCAGACCTGAATCCAATCGAGAATCTGTGGAAAGAACTGAAAACTGCTGTTCACAAATGCTCTCCATCCAACCTCACTGAGCTCGAGCTGTTTTGCAAGGAGGAATGGGAAAAAATGTCAGTCTCTTGATGTGCAAAACTGATAGAGACATACCCCAAGCGACTTACAGCTGTAATCGCAGCAAAAGGTGGCGCTACAAAGTATTAACTTAAGGGGGCTGAATAATTTTGCACGCCCAATTTTTAAGTTTTTGATTTGTTAAAAAAGTTTGAAATATCCAATAAATGTCGTTCCACTTCATGATTGTGTCCCACTTGTTGTTGATTCTTCACAAAAAAATACAGTTTTATATCTTTATGTTTGAAGCCTGAAATGTGGCAAAAGGTCGCAAAGTTCAAGGGGGCCGAATAATTTCGCAAGGCACTGTATACTGGAGTAATGTAGAAATACCAGGGAGGACCAGACTATATACTGGAGTAATGTACAAAAGACCAGGGAGGACCAGACTATATACTAGAGTAATGTAGAAAAGACTGGACTATATACTGCAGTAATGTACAAAAGACCAGGGAGGACCAGACTATATACTGGAGTAATGTACAAAAGACCAGGGAGGACCAGACTCTATCCTGGAGTAATATAGAAAAGACCAGGGAGGACCAGACTATATACTGGAGTAATGTACAAAAGACCAGGGAGGACCAGACTCTATCCTGGAGTAATGTAGAAAAGACCAGGGAGGTCCGGACTATATACTGGAATAATGTAGAAAAGACCAGGGAGACCGGACTATATACTGGAACTATCATGTAGAAAAGACCAGGGAGGACCAGACTATATACTGGAGTAATGTAGAAAAGACCAGGGAGAAATGACTATATACTGGAGTAATGTACAAAAGACCAGGGAGGACTGACCTATATACTGGAGTAATGTAAAAAGACCAGGGAGGACCCGACTATATACTGGAGTAGTATACAAAAGACCAGGGAGGACTGACTATATATTGGAGTAATGTATTAAAGACCAGGGAGGACCGCACTATATACTGGAGTAATGTATAAAAAAACAGGGAGGACTGACTCTATACTGGAGTAATGTGCAAAAGACTAGGGAGGACTGACTCTATACTGGAGTAATGTAGAAAGACCAGGGAGGACCAGACTATATACTGGAGTAATGTAGAAAAGACCAGGGAGGACCAGACTATATACTGGAGTAATGTAGAAAAGACCAGACTATTTACTGGAGTAATGAAGAAAAGACCAGGGAGGACCAGACTATATACTGGAGTAATGAAGAAAGACCAGGGAGGACCAGACTATATACTGGAGTAATGTAGAAAAGACCGGACTATATACTGGAGTAATGTAGAAAAGACCAGACTATTTACTGGAGTAATGAAGAAAAGACCAGGGAGGACCAGACTATATACTGGAGTAATGTAGAAAAGACCAGGGAGGACCAGACTATATACTGGAGTAATGTAGAAAAGACCAGGGAGGACCAGGCTACATACTGGAGTAATGTAGAAAAGACCAGACTATATACTGGAGTAATGTAGAAAAGACCAGACTAAATACTTGAGCTCTGATAAAGAATGTAGAGGCAGAATGTCACATACAGGTCAGATGTGGGGTTTTAGGAGGAAAGAGCAGCAGACTCTGCATATATGCTAGTTTTACACATGGCAAGCCTTGCTGTACACGTGCACTGTATGCACAGATGACACACACTATAAACGTCTTATTATATAGCTGATAACTTGCACTTATATAGTTGCTAACTTGCATCCTTACATGTTTACTTTTGAGTCATTTAGGAGACGCTCTTATCCAGAGAGACTTACAGTAGTTGTGAGTGCAAACATTATTGTAATTGTCCCCTGTGGGAATCGAACTCACAACCCTGACGTTGCAAGCACCATGCTCTATACCGGACCTGTTTACATTACCTCTTCTTCTATGTAACCTAACTAGGCAAGTCAGTTAAGAACAAATTCTTATTTACAATGACGGCCTACTGGGGAACAGTGGGTTAACTGCCTTGTTCATGGGCAGAACAACAGATTTTGACCTTGTCAGCTCAGGGATTCAATCCAGCAACCTTTCAATTCCTGGTCCAACGCGCTAACCACTAGGCTACCTGCTGTACCCATCTCTGTGTTTGTCTCCAGATCCATGAGTCCAGCCCAGGCAGACATGTTGTTTCTGGAGAATGCCAAGAAGCTGTCTATGTATGGAGTGGATCTGCACCAAGCCAAGGTACACTTTAGAATGTTCTGGAATCTAGGACTGGAACATTTTTTATATATATTTTTAAGAGCGGTCAGAAAAAGTAGAAAACTATCCAATCGAAGTGCATGATTTGGGAATAACAAGGTTAGGCAACTCTAGCAGCCACAGATTTTTAATTACAAAATCGCTGTCATCATCAAACAAGAGATTAATCTGTGCTGCTGAAAGTGTAGCAGAGGCTGCTACCTCCTAGTGGCATGTTGAGGTAAATGCAGGAATAACAGTGACGGAAAGATGCCTATAAGTGTATATGATGAGGGTATATAGAACATATTGATCATCTTTATCGAATGTACTTTTTCTACATGCTCACAGGATCTTGAGGGTGTGGACATCACTCTAGGGGTGTGTTCTGGTGGTCTCATGGTATATAAGGACAAGCTGAGGATCAATCGTTTCCCCTGGCCCAAAGTCCTCAAGATCTCCTACAAGCGAAGCAGCTTCTTCATCAAGATCCGTCCCTCTGAACAAGAACAGTATGAGAGCACAATCGGCTTCAAGCTGCCCAACTACAAGGCCTCCAAGAAGCTGTGGAAGGCCTCAGTGGAACACCATACCTTCTTCAGGTGAGAAACTCACTATCCCTCAGTGATACAGTGGTGAATAAATAGCTGGTGGGTAAACCGTGGTCGCCGTTCACGCTGAGTAAAATCATTTCCTTTATACTTTAAGTTGAAAAAATGAATGGAAATATATATTGAGACTGTTTAGGGGTTAAATACATGTAAAAAAACAAACATTTGCTGATCTATCTCTTCTATCTCTAGATATAAGACAGACACTTCAGAACAAACTTCCTTTAGATGTTCTGGGGGGGGACTATCTGTTGCTCCATGTATCTGTTATTCTATGTGTTGTATGTGCTAATAGCAGTAAGCCAAGTACACATTTTCATCAAATAATTCAATTATTAAAACAATTCCATATAGCTTAGTAGACCCCCCTCCCCCGGGTTAGACAGGACTTTGACTGTAATGGTCTAATAATATTATCTTTGAGAACTAACAATCAGCAAAACAAAAACTAGATAGTCAGGGAGAATTGAAAAATCCCTAAACAATTCATTTAACAGTAGAGATTTTGTTATGTTTGAGCGAAAGAACACAGCATTAGCCATGGCAAAATGCATAGGATTGCAGGAAATTTGCTTTTAAACGGCAAAATAATCTCTCTGTTCCCATGGCAGAATATGTAGAATCCCAGGAAATTTGCTTTAAAACTGCAACCTTTTTAGCTGCATGGCAAGGAAGGATTGCAGGAAGTTAGCCTTACAATTGCAAAAATGTCTCTTAGCTCCATGGAGAAATGTGTAGAATTTCAGGAAATTGGCTTATAAATGCAAACGTTTCTCTTCTTCTAAAATGTTCAGTCGAGCCAACGTGCATTTAACCTCCGCTACACCACTACTCACCCTGCTTCTAACTAACAAGTTACCCTTAACCATAGATCTAGGATCAGATTATCCTACTCCCCAATCCTGACCTTAACCATTAGGACGTTAAAACAATATCTGATCCCATATCAGCGGTTACAGGCGCGCAACTTCTACCTACTCCACTTCCTGGATCATCTGCTCGATAGAGATACAATAAAAGTGTTCTATTTAATTCTGTCATCTGCCCCCATTACTGCCCGACAACAGGGGGCTATTCTCAGGTTACCAATCCCTTGTGCATTCTAATTGGCCCCTGCAGCATAACCTTTCTGAGAGTAACTCTATTAGCACCGGTGGTAGTTTAACTCTGCTACAGTGCTGTGAACAATATTTGCCCCCTTACGGATTTGTGCATATTTTTGATACTGAATGTTATCAGATCTTCAACCACATCTCTCGCTGTGGAGGAATTTTGTTCCACTCTTCCATGTAGAACTGCTTTAGCTTAGCAACATTTGTGGGTTTTCAAAGCATGAACTGCTTATTTCAAGTCCTTCCAGAACATCTCCATTTGGATTAGGTCTGGGCTTTGACTAGGCCATTACAAAACTTCAAATTTGTTGCTTTTTAACCATTTTCATGTAGACTTGAATGTGTGTTTTGGATCATTGTCTTGCTGCATGACTCAGCTACGCTTCAGCTCACAGACGAAAGGCCTGACATTCTCCTGTAGAATTATCTGATACAGAGCAGAATTCATGGTTCCTTCTATTAAGGCGAGGTGTCCAGGTCCTGAGGCAGTAAAGCATCCCAAATCATCACACTACCACCACCATGCTTGACCGTTGGTATGAGGTTCTTACTGTGGAATGCAGTGTTTGGTTTTTGCCAGACATAATGGGACCCATCTTGTCCAAAAAGATGACTCAAGTTTGCCAAGAAGCACCTGGCAGATGAGTCAAAGTCCCATTATGCCTGGCGAAAACCAAACACCTCATTCCACAGTAAGAACCTTATACCAACGGTCAAGCATGGTGGCGGTAGTGTGATGGTTTGGGGGCGGGGGGGGATTCCTGCACAGAGACGTGAGACTGATCAACAACTATAGGAAGTGTTTGGTTGGAGTCATTGCAGCTAAAGGTGGAAGAACCAGTTATTGAGTGTAAAGGGGCAATTACTTTTACACACGGACATTGGGTGTTGCATAACTTTGTTCATGAAATAAATGAAATAAGTATGTAATTGTTGTGTTATTTGTTCACTCAGGTTACCTTTATCTAATATTACGTTTTGTTTGAAGATATGATAACATTCAGTATCAAAAATATACAAAAGTATAGAATTAGGGAAAGGGCAAAAACCTTTTCACAGCACTGTACGTGACAAGTCCGCCATACAGGAGGAGCTCTGGATTAAGATGGTTCAGGTAACATGAGGTTGGTCTAAATCACCTGGCTGTATGCCATTGGAGGAACATGACTAAGCTTTTACTAAAGCTGGAGTTCGGCTGGTCCAGTGATGTGATTTATTGATTCATCACATCACTGGCCAAGCTATTATGAACTATGAAACCAAATCATTATAATAAGCATGTCTAGAAACTGTGAGTGACTGTGTGATTCTCCTCCCCCAGGGTGTCGTCCGTGGAGCCCCCGTCGTCCCGATCCCGGTTCCTGGCGCTGGGGTCAAAGTTCAGGTACAGTGGTCGTACCCAGGCCCAGACCCGCCAGGCCAGTTCCATGATCGCCCGGCCCGCCCCGCGCTTCACCCGGTCCGCCAGCAAGAGGCTGTCCCGCACCATCGACGAAGGTGTGGGTGTGTGTATGCGTGTATTACAGTATGTGCTTTTTTGTGTGTGGGAATGTGTGTGTTCGTGCCAGCGCACACGACTTCAGGATCAGTCTCTCACCAACTTGTCCCACTCTTGTAGCTGGAGATGATGATCTCCAAGTCTCGCAGCTCTCTGCTAGTCCAAACAAGACCGAGGATGACGATTGGTTCTTCATGCTGGGATCTGACCAACCCCAGACTTTCTTTTCACCAGGTAGCCAATCAGGAACCATGTGGACCATCATTGAAGTTTTGACTCAGCTTACATAGAGCAACCTCAGTTCAGCCTTGCTAGAGAACTACATACTGTAGCTTTGAGTCAGCTTGATCTAACCCTGCGCTCTGTCAGTCCTCTCATCATCTCATTAGCTCCAGCCCTTATGCTGAGGCCTAATCTCAAGCCAGCTTGGGTCAACGCTGGTGACTCACCAAGGGCAGCTCAGAATGACCTGCCAATCAATCACAGCTTATGACTGACTAACAGCAGCTTCAGAGCTCTTGAGTCTTTGGCCCGTGTTGTGTTGCTTGTTAAAGAGAGCCTTCAGTTCTTTGGTCCATGTTGTGTTGCTTGTTAAAGAGAGCCTTCAGTTCTTTGGTCCATGTTGTGTTGCTTGTTAAAGAGAGCCTTCAGTTCTTTGGTCCATGTTGTGTTGCTTGTTAAAGAGAGCCTTCAGTTCTTTGGTCCATGTTGTGTTGCTTGTTAAAGAGAGCCTTCAGTTCTTTGGTCCGTGTTGTGTTGCTTGTTAAAGAGAGCCTTCAGTTCTTTGGTCCATGTTGTGTTGCTTGTTAAAGAGAGCCTTCAGTTCTTTGGTCCATGTTGTGTTGCTTGTTAAAGAGAGCCTTCAGTTCTTTGGTCCATGTTGTGTTGCTTGTTAAAGAGAGCCTTCAGTTCTTTGGTCCATGTTGTGTTGCTTGTTAAAGAGAGCCTTCAGTTCTTTGGTCCATGTTGTGTTGCTTGTTAAAGAGAGCCTTCAGTTCTTTGGTCCGTGTTGTGTTGCTTGTTAAAGAGAGCCTTCAGTTCTTTGTTCCGTGTTGTGTTGCTTGTTAAAGAGAGCCTTCAGTTCTTTGGTCCGTGTTGTGTTGCTTGTTAAAGAGAGCCTTCAGTTCTTTGGTCCGTGTTGTGTTGCTTGTTAAAGAGAGCCTTCAGTTCTTTGGTCTGTGCTTGATGATGGACATCATTGTGTCCAGGAGACTGCCGTTCCTGTGCTTGGAACTAAACATCTCGCTCTGCAGATCTGAGAATTGTGTGGTAGTCTCGTACTAACTTAATTTGCTATCTGCCTGCCAGATACATTGAATTCCATTTGCTTACTAAATCAGTGAGCTTTGCTCTGAAAGCCCCTGAAATGCAGAGCTGTGGAGGGGAGCTTTGCTCTGAAAGCCCCTGAAATGCAGAGCTGTGGAGGGGAGCTTTGCCTTACTCTCTCCTCCATCTAACTTCACCATTAACTCCTGCAGTAACACCATTACCTCATGTTCTATCAACAGCCAGAGGGGGGGAGACTTTCTCTGTGGAGACTTCTACTCTGAGCTGGGATGATGGCAAGTCTGTCCAGACAGTCAGACAGGCATGGCAGGAGACCGAGACAAGCCAGACGGTCAGTCGGACTGTCAGTCAGACATGGCAGGGACGAGTGTCTGATGAACAACAGCAGGGGAGACTGGAGGAGGAGAAAGAGGAGGATTGGTCTGTCCTGCTGGGCAGACGACCCTCCCTTCCCTATGTCCCCTACCCCATGATGAAACCGCCAGGTATCTGTTGTTAACCTCATTCTGTACCTGGTGTAGCTGTCACTGTGTGCATCCTTGCTTTGACAATGAATCCTCCGTCGAGGTGTGCTTTAGAAGTTGACAGTGATGGAAGGTGAACCTGCTAAGCTCGCCGCCGACCGTGATGACATCTTTAAAGATGTTGCTCTGTCATTTACTGGCTTATTTAATGTTGCTATATTATCAATGGTGCTTGGCCCTCATTGATGTAGAGCTGTGATACTGTGGTAAGTATGCTTTGCTGATGACCCTCTGTTTGCAGTGTGCTCACGTGCTACGTTATTGTTCCATATGTACGGGATCCGCTCTGTTCTAAATGTTTCTGTGATGTCCTCAGTCAAATACCGCTCTGCCCAGGTGGCAAAGGTGGCCACGGCCAACATTCTGGAGAGGCTGCTACAGCCAAGGCAGGAACAAAGTGATGACTGGGTCATGCAGTTGGACCGCAGCTTTGAGTTTGCAGACACACCTCCATGTGAGTCGTCATACTATATACATTCACTAGCGGTTGTTCATTAGCACAGAAATAGAGTTTTGCAGAACAGACATGATTGACTGTCTGGTAGTACAGGGAATCATCATTTCTGTCTGTAACATTCTGAACGTTTCACCACACTGAATAGGCTACACTCCTGTTCTTCCTATACTGATAACCCCGATCTGCCCCTCCTCAGTCTCTCCCCCAGTCTCCCTGGAGAAGGAGGAGACTAGGCAGGAGAGGAGGGAGGTGATCAAGAGGCTCCAGGAAGGGGTGTTCCTGGTGGAGAAGCTGAGGGAGGTAGAGGTGCTGGATGAGAGACTGAGGGAGGTGAAGGTTTTGGAAGAACGGCTGCAGGAGGTGGATGAGCTGGAGGAGAGGATACAGGAGGAGGTGGAGGCCAGGCAACAGCAGCAGGAGGAGGTGGGAGGGGTAGAAGTAGAGGAGGAGGTGGTAGAGGCAGCAGAAGAGAATGTGGAGGAAGTAGATGAGTTGGAGGAGCAGATAAAGGAGGTGTTTCTCAAAGGATTGCTGCCAGATGAGTCAGGGGAAGATGAGGGACTAAAAGAGGAGAGTATGGAAGAGGCAGAGGAATCTGAAGAACGGTGGTCAAACGTGGCGAGCACCTCCTCTGTGGTGCGGAGAGTAGATTTGAGGACCCAGAATAGTGTGACTATAGTGAAAGAGATGAGGCAACAAGAAGGAGGGATGGAGGAGGAGATGGTGGAACAGGTGGTGGTTTCAGACGAGGGATTGAAAGAGGATGAAGGATGGTTAGAGGAGAGGAAGCATCAGGCTTTGGTGGAAGGGTTGCCAGAGGGGCTTGAGGAAAGGAGAGGAGAGATAAGAGTGGAAAGGAGGAGGAAGAAGGTGACTATAGTGACACAGGATGAGAGTCTTCCAGATGAACTAGAGAAGAAAGCATCTGAGAAGTTGTCAGAGGACCAGATAGGAGGCCATTTTTATAAAGAGGGACAACTTATGGTGAAATTCAATGAACTATTTGCGGCAGAGAAGTTAGGGTTACCGATAGTTACAATTCAGCAGGAGTGGCTCCAAGAACAGGAAAAGGTCAGGGAGGAGAAACAGGAGAGAGTGGAACTGGTGAAGGTTTCAGGCGAGGGATTGATAGAGGTGAAAGGAGGTCTAGAGGATAGGATGCGGCAGATGTCGGAGGAAAGGTTGCTAAAGGGAGAGCAGACTGTGGTGAAAACCAAGAAAACAGTGAGAATAATGGAAGAAATGAGGAGAACACAGAAGAC
The DNA here is from genome assembly GCF_002021735.2 of Oncorhynchus kisutch. Taxonomy (NCBI): domain Eukaryota; kingdom Metazoa; phylum Chordata; class Actinopteri; order Salmoniformes; family Salmonidae; genus Oncorhynchus; species Oncorhynchus kisutch. Next base: position 26,692 of record NW_022263212.1, read on the forward strand.
ACTCGAGGAAAAGTCATCAGAGGACATTTTATCAGAGGAAAGGCTGGGTGATGGTTTTTATACAGAGGGGGAAGTTTTGGTGAAATTCAGAAAGGATGTGGAGAGGGTTCCACATAGAGTCAGACAAATGGAGAAGCCCCAAGAAGAAGAAGAAGAAGAAGAAGAAGCGGTAGTGGAAGTGAATATGCAGCCATCCCAGCCAGAAGACAAGGACGATTGGGTTGTGCTGCTGGACAGCCTCCCACACAAGACTCTTTATAAGCCTCCAGGTACGTCCCATCAACCAATCAGCTTTGCTTCTCCCCGTCACCGTTGAAACCGTTATGGAAACGCTTGCTTTACCACCACCCACACAATTACCGACAATTCCATCTCAAACATTCCCTCCGCAAAGCTAACCAGCTCGTGTGTTTTACAACAATTGCCATTTCAATTGAAAGATAAACCTTTGGTGCAGTATGGATTTGTGTGGCTGAGAGAACTGCTGTCTCTACTTTGTCAGTCATGCCAGCCGACTCCGCTCTGGTGCCTGTGGTCTCCACAAGATTCTCTGTGGTGTTAGTAGACACGGTCGAGCAGAGAGCACCAGAGAGGGAATGTATTGAAGTGGAGGCCACACAGCAACAGCCTGAAAGGGGATTGGTGGAAGGACGGAGACCGTGGCAAATGCAGGAAGATGATTGGTTTATGCTCTTGGACCTGGCTGATCGTGTTCCTTCAGGTGTACCAACCACACCAGTTTCAGGTATGAAGAACTGTCATCAAGCCCTGCTGCTTGTGCTATGCCTCAATTATTGGTATTTTATGGATTGAAACAACTGGCCTACAATGACTGATTAATCATCGAACTAGGCTTTGAACTTCATGTCTCTCACGGTTCATGGTGTCTTTATGTATCAGCTTCTTTGCAAGAGCAAGTTCAGGTGTACGTAGATGAAACCATCTCTTCCATGGTTAAAGTGATGACAGTGGTGCAGAGAGAGGAGACCAGGGTGACTGTAGTGGAGGAGATGGAGTTACAGGAAGACCAGAGCCGTCTCGAACAGAAACCGTCACAGAGAGAGATGGAAGATGACTGGTTTGTTCTGCTGGACATTGTTCCCAGAGAACCATCTGTGATTCCGTCAGGTACTTCCATGATTTTCATGCACTGCTTCCCAGTCCCACCACAATATTAACAACATCTCCCCTGAGCCTGTGCTTCATACGCTGCAGAAAACTTTCAAATAAGAATAACTAACAAGACATTTGACTATCCACCAAGAGAAGGGCTTCAGATACATTGCTTTGTGTAGTAATTTCAATTATCTTCCAGTATCTGAGGAATGTGTGTTTGTATCAGCTTCTGTGGAAGAGCGTATTCCGGTATACCCTGAGGAAAGCGTCTCCTCTGTGGTTGAGTTGACGACAGTAGAGCAGAGAGAGGAGAGAAGGGTGACTGTAATGCAAGAGGAGCGACGTCAAGAAGAAGTTATACTTCCACCACAGCCATCAAGAGAGATGGACGATGACTGGTTTGTACAACTGGATGTCGTGCCCAGAGAAACATCCTATATACCACCAGGTACCCCATACAATTCAAGGCTTTGCGCCTCCGCCCCTGATTCCATCAAAAATATACCCAACTCAACTCACCAAACTCGCAGACTAACCGTAGTGCTTTCCCATATGAACTTTGGAATGTTTATCTGGGAATATGATCTTTGATGACATGGCTTTTTGTGAGCCCACACATCTAGCTGAATCTGAAGGGTATGTACTATGTGTGTTTGTATCAGTCGCTCCAGCAGAGCCAACACCGGTTTCTCCAGATGTGATCAGCCCTGTGGTTGAGGTAAAGGCTGAAGAGCAGAAGCCAGTGGTGGTTCTGGTGGAGGAGACGAGGCCACAACAGGAATGGGAAGTAGAGGAGTGGCAGCGACAACCAGAGAGAGATGATGATTGGTTTACACTGTTTGCTGATGTCCGTGAGGAGCCGATCATTGTACCACCAGGTACCGTTCCTGCTTAATTGCCACAATCTTTGTACAGTTGCAGATGTGTACATTTCCCAGCTTTGACTGAGAATAAACTATGTTTTTTGTAACTTTGGAGAACATGGTAAAGTCCCTAAACTAAAGGACTTTCCCCTGTCTGTATCAGTTGCTCTTGGTGAGCATACTCCGGTATATCCAGATTTAAGCCAGACCACCTCTGTAGTTGATGTGATGACCATAGAAAGAATAATTAAGAAGAGGGTGACTATTGATGAAGAGAGGTGGGGACAGCAAGAGGAGATCCTCCAGTCAGAGATGATCATCCCAGAACAGAGACCACCAGCAGAGAGAGAGGAGGGAAATGGACGGTTTGTTCTGTTGGATGCCGTCCGTGAAGAACGTGCTGGGGTTCCACCAGGTACCTCAGACATACAGTACTGCCAACAAGCTAACTAACCACCAGGTACCTCAGACGTACAGCACTGCCAACAAGCTAACTAACCACCAGGTACCTCAGACGTACAGCACTGCCAACAAGCTAACTAACCACCAGGTACCTCAGACATACAGTACTGCCAACAAGCTAACTAACCACCAGGTACCTCAGACATACAGTACTGCCAACAAGCTAACTAACCACCAGGTACCTCGGACATACAGTACTGCCAACAAGCTAACTAACCACCAGGTACCTCGGACATACAGTACTGCCAACAAGCTAACTAACCACCAGGTACCTCAGACATACAGTACTGCCAACAAGCTAACTAACCACCAGGTACCTCAGACGTACAGTACTGCCAACTAACCACCAGGTACCTCAGATGTACAGTACTGCCAACAAGCTAACTAACCACCAGGTACCTCAGACGTACAGTACTGCCAACAAGCTAACTAACCACCAGGTACCTCAGATATACAGTACTGCCAACAAGCCAACTAACCACCAGGTACCTCAGATGTACAGTACTGCCAACAAGCTAACTAACCACCAGGTACCTCAGATATACAGTACTGCCAACAAGCTAACTAACCACCAGGTACCTCAGACATACAGTACTGCCAACAAGCTAACTAACCACCAAGTACCTCAGACATACAGTACTGCCAACAAGCTAACTAACCAAACCTATGTGTTTTTCTTGTGTGAATTAGGAATATGATATCTCTTGGGTTATGACTGGTTAATCATCAACAGGACCCTCAAATAGTAGTTGTGGTATATCAAGCTCGCTGTGTGTCTTTTTGCTCCAGTTTCCCTGGCTGTTAGCGATAGGGTATACCCAGAGGTTGTGCCAGCCAAACATCTGACCATTGAGCCTGAACCAAGAGTGTTTGTGGTGGAAGCAGTCCAATCACTTCCTGAAGACATTGCCCTGGAGGGTAAGGCAACACAACCGCAGAGAGAGCAGGATGATGATTGGTTTTTGCAGCTGGATGTTGCCCCTAAAGTAGCAGGTACTTTGACCATTCTAAGCTTGCTGTTGGCCACTCAAAATAAAAATACCAACCCTTATCTTGCGTCCAAAGGCTCTCAATTGTTGTGTGAGCCTATTGACTATCCACAAAAGCTTTTGGCAAGGATTACACTATTATATTTACATGTTCTAGTAAAAGACTTGATCCCTTGTGGACTGTTGGGCTGTGTTTCTGTCTCTATCAGCTGCACCAGTGGTGGTGATTTACTCTGGTGTGAGCACCACAGCTGTTATGGTGGTGAAGGAGACAGTGGAACAGAAACCACCAAAGACCGTGAGGATCATGGAAGAGACTGTTAAGATGGAGGAGGGGCCTGTGGTAACACCTAAAGAAGTGGATGATGATTGGTTTGTGCTCTGGGACCGCGCTCCCTCCAAGATACTGACCACACCCAAGGGTATTGCTGCTTGACCACCATCTGCCCCCTTTTGTCTTTTTCTTTGGTAAAACGCTGAACCCAGATTGTGTATTACTTGGCATTGATAAGCCTGTTATCCTTGTTTTATTTCAGCGTTCCATGTAGACAGAGAGGTTATAGAGCTGGTACCCCGGAGAACAGTGATTGTTGTGGAGGAAACTAGGAAACCACATAGAGTGGTGGAGGACAGACGTCAACCGGAGGTTGAACTGGTGAAAACACTGCCTCCCCAAGAGAGAGGGGAGGGTGATGATTGGTTCACGCTCTTTGAAGCCTCTCGCCAAGAGCCTGTGAAAATGCCAACAGGTACCCACTGACCACATCATCCTGAGCTCGGTTGTGCTTCACATTCCCCTATATATATTTTATAATGATGTGTCGTAAAGGGTCTCTCATCAGATATGTGCAGCTTTGGCCACAATCAGATTCTGTGTTATAATTTGTGAATGGTAAGAGTATCATAGTCAAGTCTCCCGGGTACTCTGTGTCTGTCTGTATCAGTTGCTGTGGTAACTAGACCTGCCCCTGTGGTTGATGTGATGGAGACGAGCACAGAGCAGAGAACCCAGAAAAGGGTGACGATAGTGGAGGAGAGGTGGAGAGAGGAGAGGACCCTGCAGCAGAGACTGCCTCAGAGACAGAGAGAGGTGGACGATGACTGGTTTGTCCTGCTGGATGCTGCCCCTAAAGAATTAGGTACCCCCCCCCCCATCTCTTAATTTCCCTATCCCCCTGCTTTTCCTGCTCATTTTAACTGCAGACTGAGACTACCAAAAGACTGAAACAACCGAAAACATCAGTTCATTTTGTCCGGCATATCTATTTGGAATTCAATTAAATCGCAGATTGAGATCACTATTGCTAGTTAGAATTTTTTTGAGAATTGCAAAATGGTCTTCTACTGATACTTTAACGATGCATGTAAGCTGTGTCTTAGATAAGAGCTCTGTTTGTGTGTTTGTATCAGTTGCTCTGCGTGAGCGTCTCCAGGTCTATACTGACATAACTGTGGTCAAAGGTCCAGCCGCTCAGCCCAAACCCAGAGTGGTGGTTGAAGAGGAGAAGAGACCAGCACAACCCCAGAGAGATGTGGATGACCATTGGTTTGTGTTGCGGGATACAAAATCAGTTTCAGGTACTTTGCGTCTTGAGTTTTTGCGTGCTGCCCTAAAACAATATGTTGATCTCACACCCGCTCTCCAACCTCAACTTACCAGAAAAGCTGACTAACATTCGTCCAACACTTTTACAACGTGGTTGTGCTTTGTCATGGGATTTTCCCCTGAAAAATACGTTGTTTGACGAACCAATGGGTCTTTGGTTATGCTTTGCTTTATAGAAGAAATACATATATAGTTTTCCTTTTAACGGCTTTAGGAATACTATACCACAGTGAGGCCTGAGCTTATTAACCCCATGAGTCAGGACAACTTCTGCTATTTGCATCGTTGGTTATTAACCCCATGAGTCAGGACAACTTCTGCTATTTGCATCGTTGGTTATTAACCCCATGAGTCAGGACAACTTCTGCTATTTGCATCGTTGGTTATTAACCCCATGAGTCAGGACAACTTCTGCTATTTGCATCGTTGGTTATTAACCCCATGAGTCAGGACAACTTCTGCTATTTGCATCGTTGGTTATTAACCCCATGAGTCAGGACAACTTCTGCTATTTGCATCGTTGGTTATTAACCCCATGAGTCAGGACAACTTCTGCTATTTGCATTGTTGGTTATTAACTCAATGAGTCAGGACAACTTCTGCTATTTGCATCGTTGGTTATTAACTCAATGAGTCAGGACAACTTCTGCTATTTGCATCGTTGGCTACGGTTGAGAAGTAATGGCCATGCTTTGCTGCCTGTTCTATATTGTGAACAGTTGCTTCCTACAACTCATCCAAGCTTTTCCCCTTGCTAGTCTCATTCTAGACTAGACTGAGCTGGCCCGTGAAGGTACAGTGTGTACCTGAAGTCTGTGTGTGCCCTGGCCTCAGTGTGTGTGTGTGTGTGGAGTTGATTATAAGTTTGTTTTGTATATGTGGATGTTCAAGATGTTCTTCTGCGCTCGGTCAGTGTGTTTACCTCTCACTACACCGGGTTTGATCGTCTCAAAGCACGCAGACCGTCTCTCTCCTGCCCTATATACAAAACCACTATCTAAATACTAACACTCCCTCTGTCCTGTCTCTCTCCTGCCAGTGGTGGCCACCCACAAGGCCGCCCGTCCTGTCAGCGCCCCAGTCTTCTCCCAGGCAGCCCTGATGGAGGCAGGGATCCCCATGGCCCCCCTGGACCTCCAGCAGCCCCAGACCTCCACCCCCATCAGGCTGCCAGCCCGCCAGGATGACAGGAAGCTGCAGGTCACTGTGGAGGCAGTGGACGAGGGCTCAGCTGAGGTCAAGGTACTGTACCTAGGAACTACAACTCCCACAATCCCCTGCCGTACAGGGATCATCATCATTCACCCCTCACACACAGATATACTGGTCATAGAAGTTACAGATAGACTGGTCTCAGCAGCGATATTGCTATATTCATCACATAGTATTATTTATAAGAGAAGAATAAAATGCTGATTTTTCTATAGTTATAAATAGAATAGCTGTGCATCATCATTTCTGCCCTCCATTGGTCACAGTAATGATAGTGTAACAAAGACACACCTCAGATCACAAGTTCCTCAGGTGGCTCTGCTATGGACGGGGACGAGGCTCCTAGTGGAGGATTCTAACACCATTATGCCTTCTCTCCTCCTCCATGCCTGGGGTAACTCCAGTCTGAGCAGACGGACACTGAGGAGCCGGTTCAAATGAGGAAGGTCAGACCTTTGACCTTGTCCCGACTCCTGCTTGTGCATTATATTAGTATTGTAGTCACTCCACTCCCATTCTAACTTACACCACTGCCAAGTCTCCCATCCATAAGACTAACTTCACCCTCTCCTCGTTTTATTCTCCTGGTTTCATTTGAATACTGCTCACAAACTACAAGGTCTTTGAGTTGACCTCATGTTCAAGTCAGACATTGTCTATGACAACAGCATTGGTATTGGTCATGTGCACAGACTGAGATGACGTATATGAGATACATTACATATGCTTTTGGTTTGTACACCAGTCCAGACAGGAAGAACAGTTAGGGCCTTTGAAGAATGAATGTTGAAAGAAGATTCCTCATTGGCTGCTGCATTTACATGCATGACACAGGACTAGGTTTTCATGATGACTAGTGTTTCTATCGAGTACTGTATCCCTGCCTGACCCTTCACCTTTACCCCCCCCCACCCCTTCAAGACACCCACTCTAATAGCCCTGTCTTGGGTCCCCTGCTTTGCACATCTGGGATTCCAGGGCCCTTGTGGCCCCCAGAGGCTCCAGGCCACTCTGCATGCAGACCCCTCACCACCCCCCTCCCCATGCAACAATGCATGTCCACGTTGTGACGTCTGCTATGATGTCACGTGGAACCTGTGTAACCCACACCTTTCTCCTTTTTTTGTTCCTTCACAGAAAAGAGCTAAGAGAACTGAGGGTGACTCAATTTATATCAGACATAGTCTTTTAATGTTGGAGGTTTGTTTCCCCGTCTTCTGGAGATCTGTCTCTGTACACTGTTTTCTTGCTCTTTGGCTACTAGCTGCTATAATACAACATGCTGCTTTGCATGTGACATTACTGATTCACATCTTGTGTATTACATAGGCGTCTTTGCTTTTGCTAGTAGATGATTTTGACTGTGTAACCTCTAATTTGCTTTGTGTGTGGCAATATTAACTCAACAGAACTAGCTACTTGTTTCAGGGGAATGTTGTTGAGTACTAGATATCTCCTGATTGCTTCTCGCAAAGTATATGATTGGGGTTGTGGTCTCTTCTCCCCAGACATCACACCATACACATTCCATGAAAGGGAGCCAGGAGTGTTTCATTTGTGGTGTTTGTAGATACCGTTACTGATCGGCCACGTTATGCAGCTGAGATGTTGTTCCGTCTCCATCTCGGCCATTTGAGTGTTAGTAGAAGCATTACCATTACATTCCTGACATCTTGTTTCAGCTTCGTCTCTCCTCGGTATACAGTAGGAAAGTGTTTCATCTCCATACTCCATATAGGGCAGGCCACCACCAGCCTTCCCTCTCCACCTCTCTGCCATCTCCATACTCCATATAGGGCAGGCCACCACCAGCCTTCCCTCTCCACCACTCTGCCATCTCCATACTCCATATAGGGCAGGCCACCACCAGCCTTCCCTCTCCACCACTCTGCCATCTCCATACTCCATATAGGGCAGGCCACCACCAGCCTTCCCTCTCCACCACTCTGCCATCTCCATACTCCATATAGGGCAGGCCACCACCAGCCTTCCCTCTCCACCACTCTGCCATCTCCATACTCCATATAGGGCAGGCCACCACCAGCCTTCCCTCTCCACCACTCTGCCATCTCCATACTCCATATAGGGCAGGCCACCACCAGCCTTCCCTCTCCACCACTCTGCCATCTCCATACTCCATATAGGGCAGGCCACCACCAGCCTTCCCTCTCCACCGCTCTGCCATCTCCATACTCCATATAGGGCAGGCCACCACCAACCTTCCCTCTCCACCGCTCTGCCATCTCCATACTCCATATAGGGCAGGCCACCACCAGCCTTCCCTCTCCATCGCTCTGCCATCTCCATACTCCATATAGGGCAGGCCACCACCAGCCTTCCCTCTCCACCACTCTGCCATCTCCATACTCCATATAGGGCAGGCCACCACCAGCCTTCCCTCTCCACCGCTCTGCCATCTCCATACTCCATATAGGGCAGGCCACCACCAACCTTCCCTCTCCACCACTCTGCCATCACATATCTTTCCACTCACCAGCTCGTCCACTATTTGTGTCCCTTTCTGAATCTAGTTTATGATGTCTTCCCAGTCATATATTCATGTCATTGTGAATAAATGACGTCTAAGAGTTCCACTGCTCTCATCACCATAAGATTCATCCAGCCACTGATATAGGATGCTGCTGTCGCTGCATAATGACCACCTGCGTCTGTGACCAGAAGTAATGTGTGCTAACATCACCTCGCTCTCATCCGCTGTGATTTGTAACCTGATCAGATTCTATATATTGCTGCTCACTAATTGAACGGGTTGATTTATCAATGAGAGCTCAGAGAATCCATTTTATTTTGAATGGATCTGATGAACTGAGTTCCTGCCTGCTTTAACGCTGTAGCTTTGAGTTAAATAAACAGCAAAAGTCACCTGCTGCTTGGTTGACATTGTTTATTATCTAAACATGTTCATATGAGTGACATTGTTTCTGACACACCTGCTTTCTCTCTCCACCTTCTACACATCTACTCTGTCACTCCTCTTCTCCACACCTATTTTCCAAACCAAATGTTTGTCATTTTCCACTTTACCTCTCTCTCTCTACCTCTCTCTCTCTCTCTACCTCTCACTCTACCTCTCTCTACCTCTCACTCTACCTCTCCCCTCTTCTCCCTCCCTCCCTCTCTCTTCTCTCTCTCCCCTCTTCTCCCTCCCTCCCTCTCTCACTCTCTCTCTCCCCTCTTCTCTCTCTTCTCTCTTCCCCCTCCCTTTTCCTCCCTCTCTCTCCTCTCTCCCTACCTCTTTCCCACTCCCCCTCTCCTTCCTCCCTCCCTCTCCACTTCTCCCTCCCTCCAGGACTTTGAGAAGCCCCAGGAGGATCTCATCAGGCATCATACTAGTATCAGTGAGCTGAAGAGGAACTTCATGGCATCTGTCCCAGAGTCCCGGGGGCCCAGCGAATGGGACAAGCGCCTGTCCACTCACTCCCCCTTCCGCAGCCTGGGCATCAACGGACAGCCTTTACCTGATGCCGACGGGGTGAGTACCATCTCAGACCAGACACTGTGCCGTACCCCACCACACACCTCTCCCCTCAGTTCTCTGTAGTTCACGCCAGCTTCCCAGCTCTCCCATTCCACAGAGAAGGAATGGATGTTAGCACACAATGTCGGGGTCAGTTCCATTTCAATGCAAGTCAATTTGGGAGATGAGGAGAAATGTAAATGTGTGAATATATTCCTGAATTGACTGAATGGAAGTACCCCACCACACGTTTCCCTCTGTATGGCTGTCTGTTGTGTTCTCTGAGCTGATGTGTTGGGGTGGAGAACCACAACACCATCCTGTGGTTCTACTTTTTGTTCCTCTTGGTTTGTGTTGATGCGATGCAAACACTTATTGCATGTCTTTGAGCAAGGCCTTTTGTCTTCAACCGGACCCATCTAGTCTATGAAAGGCTTTCTGTCATTACTACCCTACTAAAATGGAAAGATTTCTGTTTGCATGGGCCAACTGAAGAACACCTTTTCCAGACTGATTGGAACAGATTTGTCTGTTCACCTTGTGGCCCAGTCTGTCTGAATGTTTAGCTGTTTGTTGTGAGGAAGGGACTTATGGTTTAGGCATGTGGTGTCTGAGCCTATTGGTCAGGTTTCTAAGCCCAGCTCTGTCTTTACCTCCTCATTGGCTGTCCCTTAGTCCTGACCCTCCCCTCAGTGCATGACAACCAGACCTGATTGGACAGAGAAACTGCATGACCCTGTGACTTGAAGATCATGACCTTAGAGTAGAAGAGTTGACCTGTGTGCTCGTCCTCCTGTCTCCTCTTTCCCTCAGTGATGTGCTTGTTTTCTGCTTCATGTCCTCCATCCTGCCTCCTTCTCCAAATACTGCCCCTCTTTCCCTAACTCTGCTTTCCCGCACTTCCTTTTTCTCACTTTGCTTTGGCTATTCCGTGTACTGATACTCCTGTCCCCAAGGCCCACAACTGAAGAGTCTGAAGGCCCCAGGTTACCCATAACCACCTAGTCCAACTCAGACATGCGTTCTCCATTCTTCCTCTCTTAGACCATGACACAGCTTTGCATAGCCCTTCCTATCCATTACCCTACATCAGACATTTCAACTCCCCTACCTCTCTCATCTCTCTCCCCCTCTCCACCCTCACCCTTCTCCCCTCAGTTCGCCATCCGCCTTCCGCGTGGCCCCCTGCAAGACTTCTACTCTAAACGCAGCTGAGGTGGCATCCTAGGGGCCCCTCGAGCCAGCCCAGAGGGAGAGGACCAGAGAGAGGGATGTGTGTAGGCAGGCCATCAACCTCTAGCTCCTTCTTCTTCTCTTCTTCATCACAGCTCTTCATCATCATCTTCTTCTACTTCAGAAGCTGCTTCCTTTCATGTGACTCTTACTTCCTGTGTATCTTGCTCAGTCCCCCCTCCCCAACTTTTCCTGATTGTTCCTACTGACTGTTGCTCCTTCCTAAAAAGTTTAAAGACTTGACGATGACCCCACTTCTGTTTTTGTATATCTGATTATCTGGACTAGATGAGGTGCGTCTGACAATGACAAGTGGCTTTTTACAGTAGGAACAGTTTTGATATGTGCAGGTTCCACTAATAGAAGGTGTTTTTGTACACATCCAGACAGACATCAATGTTGTCATATGTCATAGTAGTATTAGTTAGTGGCGTGTTGTGGTATTTCATGTATGAAGTCTTCTATAGAAGCACATTAACCCAGCACTAGTGGACAGCTCCACTATGCTACCTGCTGGTTAGTAGTCCAACACTCTAACCACTAGGCTACCTGCTGGTTATAGTCAAACACTCTAACCACTAGGCTACCTGCTGGTTACTAGTCCAACACTCTAAACCACTAGGCTACCTGCTGGTTACTAGTCCAACACTCTAACCACTAGGCTACCTGCTGTTACTAGTCCAACACTCTAACCACTAGGCTACCTGCTGGTTACTAGTCCAACACTCTAACCACTAGGCTACCTGCTGGTTACTAGTCCAACACTCTAACCACTAGGCTACCTGCTGGTTACTAGTCCAACACTCTAACCACTAGGCTACCTGCTGGTTACTGACCCAACACTCTAACCACTAGGCTACCTGCTGGTTACTAGTCCAACACTCTAACCACTAGGCTACCTGCTGGTTACTACCCAACACTCTAACCACTAGGCTACCTGCTGGTTACTAGTCCAACACTCTAACCACTAGGCTACTGCTGGTACTAGTCCAATACTCTAACCACTAGGCTACCTGCTGGTTACGACCCAACTCTCTAACCACTAGGCTACCTGCTGGTTACTAGTCCAACACTCTAACCACTAGGCTACCTGCTGGTTACTAGTCCAACACTCTAACCACTAGGCTACCTGCTGGTTACTAGTCCAATACTCTAACCACTATGCTACCTGCTGGTTACTGACCCAACACTCTAACCACTAGGCTACCTGCTGGTTACTAGTCCAACACTCTAACCACTAGGTACCTGCTGGTTACTAGTCCAACACTCTAACCACTAGGCTACCGGTTGGTTACTGATCCAACACTCTAACCACTAGGCTACCTGCTGGTTACTAGTCCAACTCTTAACCACTAGGCTACCTGCTGGTTACTAGTCCAATACTCTAACCACTAGGCTACCTGTTGGTTACTAGCCAACATCTAACCACTAGGCTACCTGCTGGTTACTAGTCCAACACTCTAACCACTAGGCTACCTGCTGGTTACTAGTCCAATACTCTAACCACTAGGCTACCTGCTGGTTACTGATCCCAACACTCTAACCACTAGGCTACCTGCTGGTTACTAGTCCAACACTCTAACCACTAGGCTACCTGCTGGTTACTAGACCCAACACTCTAACCACTAGGCTACCTGCTGGTTACTAGTCCAACACTCTAACCACTAGGCTACCTGCTGGTTACTAGTCCAACACTCTAACCACTAGGCTACCTGCTGGTTACTGTCCAACTCTCTAACCACTATGCTACCTGCTGGTTACTAGTCCAACACTCTAACCACTAGGCTACCTGCTGGTTACTAGTCCAACACTCTAACCACTAGGCTACCTGTGGTTACTAGTCCAACACTCTAACCACTAGGCTACCTGCTGGTTACTAGTCCAACACTCTAACCACTAGGCTAACGCTGGTTACTAGTCCAAACTCTAACCACTAGGCTACCTGCTGGTTACTGCCCCAACTCTCTAACCACTAGGCTACCTGCTGGTTACTAGTCCAACACTCTAACCACTAGGCTACCTGCTGGTTACTACCCAACACTCTAACCACTAGGCTACCTGCTGGGTTACTAGTCCAACACTCTAACCACTAGGCTACCTGCGTGTTACTAGTCCAATACTCTAACCACTAGGCTACCTGCTGGTTACTAGCCAACACTCTAACCACTAGGCTACCTGCTGGTTACTAGTCCAAACTCTAACCACTAGGCTACCTGCTGGTTACTGACCCAACACTCTAACCACTAGGCTACCTGCTGGTTACTAGTCCAACACTCTAACCACTAGGCTACCTGCTGGTTACTAGTCCAACACTCTAACACTAGGCTACCTGCTGGTTACTAGTCCAACACTCTAACCACTAGGCTACCGGCTGGTTACTGTCCAACACTCTAACCACTAGGCTACCTGCTGGTTACTAGCCCAATACTCTAACCACTAGGCTACCTGTGGTTACTAGTCCAACACTCTAACCACTAGGCTACCTGCTGGTTACTAGTCCAACACTCTAACCACTAGGCTACCTGCTGGTTACTAGTCCAACACTCTAACCACTAGGCTACTGCTGGTTACTGACCCCCAACTCTAACCACTAGGTACCTGCTGGTTACTAGTCCAAACTCTCTAACCACTAGGCTACCTGCTGGTTACTAGTCCAACACTCTAACCACTAGGCTACCTGTGGGTACTGACCAACACTCTAACCACTAGGCTACCTGCTGGTTACTAGTCCAACACTCTAACCACTAGGCTACCTGCTGGTTACTAGCCAATACTCTAACCACTAGGCTACCTGTTGGTTACTAGTCCAACACTCTAACCACTAGGCTACCTGCTGGTTACTAGTCCAACGCTCTAACCACTAGGCTATCTGCTGGTTACTGACCCAACTCTCTAACCACTAGGCTACCTGCTGGTTACTAGTCCAACACTCTAACACTAGGCTACCTGCTGGTTACTAGTCCAACACTAACCACGAGGATACCTGCTGGTTACTAGTCCAACACTCTAACCACTAGGCTACCGGTTGGTTACTGACCAACACTCTAACCACTAACTACCTGCTGGTTACTAGTCCAACACTCTAACCACTAGGTACCTGCTGGTTACTAGTCCAACACTCTAACCACTAGGCTACCTGCTGGTTACTGACCCAACACTCTAACCACTATGCTACCTGCTGGTTACTAGTCAAACACTCTAACCACTAGGCTACCTGCTGGTACTAGTCCAACACTCTAACCACTAGGCTACCTGCTGGTTACTAGTCCAACACTCTAACCACTAGGCTACTGCTGGTTACTAGTCCAACACTCTAACCACTAGGCTACTGCTGGTTACTAGTCCAACACTCTAACCACTAGGCTACCTGCTGGGTACTAGTCCAACACTCTAACCACTAGGCTACCTGCTGGTTACTAGTCCAACACTCTAACCACTAGGCTACCTGCTGGTTACTAGTCCAACTACTCTAACCACTAGGCTACCTGCTGGTTACTGTCCAACACTCTAACCACTAGGCTACTGCTGGTTACTAGTCCACACCTCTAACCACTAGGCTACCTGCTGGTTACGACCCAACACTCTAAACACTAGGCTACCTGCTGGTTACTAGTCCAACACTCTAACCACTAGGCTACCTGCTGGTTACTAGTCCAACACTCTAACCACTAGGCTACCTGCTGGTTACTAGACCCACTCTCTAACCACTATGCTACCTGCTGGTTACTAGTCCAACACTCTAACCACTAGGCTACCTGCTGGTTACTAGTCCAACACTCTAACCACTAGGCTACCTGCTGGTTACTAGTCCAATACTCTAACCACTAGGCTACCTGCTGGTTACTGACCCAACTCTCTAACCACTAGGCTACCTGCTGGTTACTAGTCCAACACTCTAACCACTAGGCTACCTGCTGGTTACTAGCAACACTCTAAACACTAGGCTACCTGCTGGTTACTAGTCCAACACTCTAACCACTAGGCTACCTGCTGGTTACTAGTCCAACACTCTAACCACTAGGCTACCTGCTGGGTACTAGTCCAATACTCTAACCACTAGGCTACCTGCTGGTTACTAGTCAACACTCTAACCACTAGGCTACCTGCTGGTTACTAGTCCAACACTCTAACCACTAGGCTACCTGCTGGTTACTAGTCCAATACTCTAACCACTAGGCTACCTGCTGGGTGACCCAACACTCTAACCACTAGGCTACCTGCTGGTTGTAGTCCAACACTCTAAACACTAGGCTACCTGCTGGTTACTGACCCAACACTCTAACCACTAGGCTACCTGCTGGTTACTAGTCCAACACTCTAACCACTAGGCTACCTGCTGGTTACTAGTCCAATACTCTAACCACTAGGCTACCTGCTGGTTACTAGACAATACTCTAACCACTATGCTACCTGCTGGTTACTAGTCCAACACTCTAACCACTAGGCTACCTGCTGGTTACTAGTCCAACACTCTAACCACTAGGCTACTGCTGGTTACTAGTCCAACACTCTAACCACTAGGCTACCTGCTGGTTACTAGTCCAACACTCTAACCACTAGGCTACCTGCTGGTTACTAGTCCAACACTCTAACCACTAGGCTACCTGTGGTTACTGACCCAACACTCTAACCACTAGGCTACCTGCTGGTTACTAGTCCAACACTCTAACCACTATGCTACTGCTGGTTACTGACCCAACTCTCTAACCACTATGCTACCTGCTGGTTACTAGTCAACACTCTAACCACTAGGCTACCTGCTGGTTACTAGTCAACACTCTAACCACTAGGCTACCTGTGGTTACTAGTCCAACACTCTAACCACTAGGCTACCTGCTGGTTACTAGTCCAACACTCTAACCACTAGGCTACCTGCTGGTTACTAGTCCAACTCTCTAACCACTAGGCTACCTGCTGGTTACTAGTCCAACACTCTAACCACTAGGCTACCTGCTGGTTACTAGTCCAACACTCTCTAACCACTAGGCTACTGCTGGTTACTAGTCCAACACTCTAACCACTAGGCTACCTGCTGGTTACTGTCCAACACTCTAACCACTAGGCTACCTGCTGGTTACTGACCCAACTCTCTAACCACTAGGCTACTGCTGGTTACTAGTCCAACACTCTAACCACTAGGCTACCTGCTGGTTACTGACCCAATCTCTAACCACTAGGCTACCTGCTGGTTACTAGTCCAACACTCTAACCACTAGGCTACCTGCTGGTTACTAGTCCAACACTCTAACCACTAGGCTACCTGCTGGTTACTAGTCCAACACTCTAACCACTAGGCTACCTGCTGGTTACTAGTCCAACACTCTAACCACTAGGCTACCTGCTGGTTACTAGTCCAATACTCTAACCACTAGGCTACCTGCTGGTTACTAGTCCAACACTCTAACCACTAGGCTACCTGCTGGTTACTAGTCCAACACTCTAACCACTAGGCTACCTGCTGGTTACTAGTCCAACACTCTAACCACTAGGCATGCTGGTTACTGAGTCCAACACTCTAACCACTAGGCTACTGCTGGTTACTATAGTCCAACACTCTAACCACTAGGCTACCTGCTGGTTACTGACCCAACACTCTAACCACTAGGCTACCTGCTGGTTACTAGTCCCAAACTCTCTAACCACTAGGCTACCTGCTGGTTACTAGTCCAACACTCTAACCACTAGGCTACCTGCTGGTTACTACCCAACCAACTCTAACCACTATGCTACCTGCTGGGTACTAGTCCAACACTCTAACCACTAGGCTACCTGCTGGTTACTAGTCCAAACACTCTAACCACTAGGACTACTGCTGGTTACTAGTCCAATACTCTAACCACTATGCTACCTGCTGGTTACTGACCCAACTCTCTAACCACTATGCTACCTGCTGGTTACTAGTCCAACACTCTAACCACTAGGCTACCTGCTGGTTATTAGTCCAACGCTCTAACCACTAGGCTACCGGTTGGTTACTGATCCAACACTCTAACCACTAGGCTACCTGCTGGTTACTGTCCAACACTCTAAACACTAGGCTACTGCTGGTTACTAGTCCAAACTCTAACCACTAGGCTACCTGTTGGTTACTAGTCCAACACTCTAACCACTAGGCTACCTGCTGGTTACTAGTCCAACACTCTAACCACTAGGCTACCTGCTGGTTACTAGTCCAATACTCTAACCACTAGGCTACCTGCTGGTTACGACCCAACACTCTAACCACTAGGCTACCTGCTGGTTGCTAGTCCAACACTCTAACCACTAGGCTACCTGCTGGTTACTGACCCAACACTCTAACCACTAGGCTACCTGCTGGTTACTAGTCCAACACTCTAACCACTAGGCTACCTGCTGGTTACTAGTCAATACTCTAACCACTATGCTACCTGCTGGTTACTGACCCAACTCTCTAACCACTATGCTACCTGCTGGTTACTAGTCCAACACTCTAACCACTAGGCTACCTGCTGGTTACTAGTCCAACACTCTAACCACTAGGCTACCTGTTGGTTACTAGTCCAACACTCTAACCACTAGGCTACCTGCTGGTTACTAGTCCAACACTCTAACCACTAGGCTACCTGCTGGTTACTAGTCCAATACTCTAACCACTAGGCTACCTGCTGGTTACTGACCCAACACTCTAACCACTAGGCTACCTGCTGGTTACTAGTCCAACACTCTAACCACTATGCTACTGCTGGTTACCTGCTGGTTACTACAATCTCTAACCACTATGCTACCTGCTGGTTACTAGTCAAACACTCTAACCACTAGGCTACCTGCTGGTTACTAGTCCAACACTCTAACCACTAGGCTACCTGTGGTTACTAGTCCAACACTCTAACCACTAGGCTACCTGCTGGTTACTAGTCCAATACTCTAACCACTAGGCTACCTGCTGGTTACTCCCCAACACTCTAACCACTAGGCTACCTGCTGGTTACTAGTCCAACACTCTAACCACTAGGCTACCTGCTGGTTACTAGTCCAATACTCTAACCACTATGGCTACCTGCTGGTTACTGACCCAACTCTCTAACCACTAGGCTACCTGCTGGTACTAGTCCAACACTCTAACCACTAGGCTACCTGCTGGTTACTAGTCCAATACTCTAACCACTAGGCTACCTGCTGGTTACTAGTCCAACACTCTAACCACTAGGCTACCTGCTGGTTACTAGTCCAACACTCTAACCACTAGGCTACCTGCTGGTTACTAGTCCAAACTCTAACCACTAGGCTACCTGCTGGTTACTGACCCAACACTCTAACCACTAGGCTACCTGCTGGTTGCTAGTCCAACACTCTAACCACTAGGCTACCTGCTGGTTACTGACCCAACACTCTAACCACTAGGCTACCTGCTGGTATAGTCCAACACTCTAACCACTAGGCTACCTGCTGGTTACTAGTCCAATACTCTAACCACTATGCTACCTGCTGGTTACTGACCCAACTCTCTAACCACTATGCTACCTGCTGGTTACTAGTCAAACACTCTAACCACTAGGCTACCTGCTGGTTACTAGTCCAACACTCTAACCACTAGGCTACCTGCTGGTTACTAGTCCAACACTCTAACCACTAGGCTACCTGCTGGTTACTAGTCCAACACTCTAACCACTAGGCTACCTGCTGGTTACTAGTCCAATACTCTAACCACTAGGCTACCTGCTGGTTACTGACCCAACACTCTAACCACTAGGCTACCTGCTGGTTACTAGTCCAACACTCTAACCACTAGGCTACCTGCTGGTTACTAGTCCAATACTCTAACCACTATGCTACCTGCTGGTTACTGACCAACTCTCTAACCACTATGCTACTGCTGGTTACTAGTCCAACACTCTAACCACTGGCTACCTGCTGGTTATTAGTCCAATGCTCTAACCACTAGGCTACCGGTTGGTTATGATCCAACACTCTAACCACTAGGCTACCTGCTGGTTACTCGCCCAAGCTCTAACCACTAAGCTACCTGCTGGTTACTGGTCCAACACTCTAACCACTAGACTACCTGCTGGTTACTAGTCCAACGCTCTAACCACTAGGCTACTGCTGGTTACTGACCCAACTCTCTAACCACTATGCTACCTGCTGGTTACTAGTCCAACACTCTAACCACTAGGCTACTGCTGGTTACTAGTCAACACTCTAACCACTAGGCTACCTGTGGTTACTAGTCCAACACTCTAACCACTAGGCTACCTGCTGGTTACTGACCCAACACTCTAACCACTACACTACCTGCTGGTTACTAGTCCACACTCTAACCACTAGGTACCTGCTGGTTACTAGTCCAACACTCTAACCACTAGGCTACCTGCTGGTTACTGACCCAACACTCTAACCACTAGGCTACTGCTGGTTACTAGTCCAACACTCTAACCACTAGGCTACCTGCTGGTTACTAGTCCAACACTCTAACCACTAGGCTACCTGCTGGTTACTAGTCCAACTCTCTAACCACTAGCTACCTGCTGGTTACTAGTCCAACACTCTAACCACTAGGCTACCTGCTGGTTACTAGTCCAACACTCTAACCACTAGGCTACCTGCTGGTTACTAGTCCAACACTCTAACCACTATGCTACCTGGGTTACTGTCCAACACTCTAACCACTAGGCTACCTGCTGGTTATTAGTCCAACTCTAACCACTAGGCTACCGCTGGTTACTGATCCAACACTCTAACCACTAGGCTACTGCTGGTTACTAGTCCAACACTCTAACCACTAGGCTACCTGCTGGTTACTAGTCCAACACTCTAACCACTAGGCTACCTGCTGGTTACTAGTCCAACACTCTAACCACTAGGCTACCTGCTGGTTACTAGTCCAACACTCTAACCACTAGGCTACCTGCTGGTTACTAGTCCAATACTCTAACCACTAGGCTACCTGCTGGTTACTGACCCAACACTCTAACCACTAGGCTACCTGCTGGTTACTAGTCCAACACTCTAACCACTAGGCTACCTGCTGGTTACTGACCCAACACTCTAACCACTAGGCTACCTGCTGGTTACTAGTCCACACTCTAACCACTAGGCTACCTGCTGGTTACTAGTCCAATACTCTAACCACTATGGCTATGCTGGTTACGACCCAACTCTCTAACCACTATGCTACCTGCTGGTTACTAGTCAAACACTCTAACCACTAGGCTACCTGCTGGTTACTAGTCCAACACTCTAACCACTAGGCTACCTGTTGGTTACTAGTCCAACACTCTAACCACTAGGCTACCTGCTGGTTACTAGTCCAACACTCTAACCACTAGGCTACCTGCTGGTTACTAGTCCAACACTCTAACCACTAGGCTACCTGCTGGTTACTAGTCCAACACTCTAACCACTAGGCTACCTGCTGGTTACTAGTCCAATACTCTAACCACTATGCTACTGATGGTTACTGACCCAACTCTCTAACCACTAGGCTACCTGCTGGTTACTAGTCCAACACTCTAACCACTAGGCTACCTGCTGGTTACTAGTCCAACACTCTAACCACTAGGCTACCTGCTGGTTACTAGTCCAACACTCTAACCACTAGGCTACCTGCTGGTTACTAGTCCAATACTCTAACCACTAGGCTACTGCTGGTTACTGTCCAACACTCTAACCACTAGGCTACCTGCTGGTTACTAGTCCAACACTCTAACCACTAGGCTACCTGCTGGTTACTAGTCCAATACTCTAACCACTAGGCTACCTGCTGGTTACTGACCCACTCTCTAACCACTAGGCTACCTGCTGGTTACTAGTCCAACACTAACCACTAGGCTATGCTGGTTACTAGTCCACTACTCTAACCACTAGGCTACCTGCTGGTTTTAGTCCAACACTCTAACCACTAGGCTACCTGCTGGTTACTAGTCCAACACTCTAACCACTAGGCTACCTGCTGGTTACTAGTCCAACACTCTAACCACTAGGCTACCTGCTGGTTACTGACCCAACTCTAACCACTAGGCTACCTGCTGGTTGATAGTCCAACACTCTAACCACTAGGCTACTGCTGGTTACTGACCAACACTCTAACCACTAGGCTACCTGCTGGTTACTAGTCCAACACTCTAACCACTAGGCTACCTGCTGGTTACTAGTCCAATACTCTAACCACTATGCTACCTGCTGGTTACTGACCCAACTCTCTAACCACTATGCTACCTGCTGGTTACTAGTCAAACACTCTAACCACTAGGCTACCTGCTGGTTACTAGTCCAACACTCTAACCACTAGGCTACTGCTGGTTACTAGTCCAAACTCTAACCACTAGGCTACCTGCTGGTTACTAGTCCAACACTCTAACCACTAGGCTACCTGCTGGTTACTGTCCAACACTCTAACCACTAGGCTACCTGCTGGTTACGACCCAAACACTCTAACCACTAGGCTACCTGCTGGTTACTAGTCCAACACTCTAACCACTAGGCTACCTGCTGGTTACTAGTCCAATACTCTAACCACTATGCTACCTGCTGGTTACTGACCCACACTCTAACCACTATGCTACTGCTGGTTACTAGTCCAACACTCTAACCACTAGGCTACCTGCTGGTTACTAGTCCAACACTCTAACCACTAGGCTACCGGTGGTTACTGTCCAACACTCTAACACTAGGCTACCTGCTGGTTACTAGCCCAACTCTCTAACCACTAAGCTACCTGCTGGTTATGGTCCAACACTCTAACCACTAGACTACCTGCTGGTTACTAGTCAAACACTCTAACCACTAGGCTACCTGCTGGTTACTAGTCCAACACTCTAACCACTAGGCTACCTGCTGGTTACTAGTCCAACACTCTAACCACTAGGATACCTGCTGGTTACTAGTCCAACACTCTAACCACTAGGCTACCGCTGGTTACTGACCCAACACTCTAACCACTACACTACTGCTGGTTTTACTGGCCCCATGCTCTAACCACTAAGCTACCTGCTGGTTACTAGTCCAACACTCTAACCACTAGGCTACCTGCTGGTTACTGACCCAACTCTCTAACCACTATGCTACCTGCTGGTTACTAGTCCAACACTCTAACCACTAGGCTACCTGTGGTTACTAGTCCAACACTCTAACCACTAGGCTACTGTCTGGTTACTAGTCCAACTCTAACCACTAGGCTACCTGCTGGTTTACTAGTCCAACACTCTAACCACTAGGCTACCTGTTGGTTACTAGTCCAACACTCTAACCACTAGGCTACCTGCTGGTTACTAGTCCAACACTCTAACCACTAGGCTACCTGCTGGTTACTAGTCCACACTCTAACCACTAGTACCTGCTGGTTATAGTCCAACACTCTAACCACTAGGCTACTGCTGGTTACTAGTCCAACACTCTAACCACTAGGCTACCTGCTGGTTACTGACCAACACTCTAACCACTAGGCTACCTGCTGGTTACTAGTCCAACACTCTAACCACTAGGCTACCTGCTGGTTACTAGCAACACTCTAACCACTAGGCTACCTGCTGGTTACTGACCCAACACTCTAACCACTAGGCTACCTGCTGGTTACTAGTCCAACACTCTAACCACTAGGCTACCTGCGGTTTACTCCAACACTCTAACCACTAGGCTACCTGCTGGTTACTAGTCCAACACTCTAACCACTAGGCTACCTGCTGGTTACTAGTCCAACACTCTAACCACTAGGCTACCTGTGGCTAGTCCAACACTCTAACCACTAGGCTACCTGCTGGTTACTGACAACACTCTAACCACTAGGCTACTGCTGGTTACTAGTCCAATACTCTAACCACTAGGCTACCTGCTGGTTACTGACCCAACTCTCTAACCACTAGGCTACCTGCTGGCTGGTTACTAGTCAACACTCTAACCACTAGGCTACCTGCTGGTTACTAGTCCACACTCTAACCACTAGGCTACTGCTGGTTACTAGTCCAACACTCTAACCACTAGGCTACCTGCTGGTTACTAGTCCAACACTCTAACCACTAGGCTACCTGCTGGTACTGACCCAACACTCTAACCACTAGGCTACCTGCTGGTTACTAGTCCAACACTCTAACCACTAGCTACCTGCTGGTTACTAGTCCAACACTCTAACCACTAGGCTACCTGCTGGTTACTAGACCCAATCTCTAACCACTAGGCTACCTGCTGGTTACTAGTCCAACACTCTAACCACTAGGCTACCTGCTGGTTACTAGTCCAACACTCTAACCACTAGGCTACCTGCTGGTTACTAGTCCAACACTCTAACCACTAGGTACCTGCTGGTTACTAGTCCAACACTCTAACCACTAGGCTACTGCTGGTTACTAGTCCAATACTCTAACCACTAGGCTACTGCTGGTTACTGAACCCAACACTCTAACCACTAGGCTACCTGCTGGTTGCTAGTCCAACACTCTAACCACTAGGCTACCTGCTGGTTACTGACCCAACACTCTAACCACTAGGCTACCTGCTGGTTACTAGTCCAACACTCTAACCACTAGGCTACCTGCTGGTTACTAGTCCAATACTCTAACCACTAGGCTACCTGCTGGTTACGACCCAACTCTCTAACCACTATGCTACCTGCTGGTTACTAGTCAAACACTCTAACCACTAGGCTACCTGCTGGTTACTAGTCCAACACTCTAACCACTAGGCTACCTGCTGGTTACTAGTCAACACTCTAACCACTAGGCTACCTGCTGGTTACTGTCCCAACTCTCTAACCACTAGGCTACCTGCTGGTTACGAGTCCAACACTCTAACCACTAGGCTACCTGCTGGTTACTAGTCCAACACTCTAACCACTAGGCTACCTGCTGGTTACTAGTCCAACACTCTAACCACTAGGCTACCTGCTGGTTACTAGTCCAATACTCTAACCACTAGGCTACCTGCTGGTTACTGACCAACACTCTAACCACTAGGCTACCTGCTGGTTACTAGTCCAACACTCTAACCACTAGGCTACCTGCTGGTTATTAGTCCAATGCTCTCTAACCACTAGGCTACCTGTTGGTTACTGATCCAACACTCTAACCACTAGGCTACTGCTGGTTATCGTCCAACACTCTAACCACTAGGCTACCTGCTGGTTACTGGTCCACACTCTAACCACTAGGCTACCTGCTGGTTACTAGTCCAACACTCTAACCACTAGGCTACCTGCTGGTTACTGACCCAACTCTAACCACTATGCTACCTGCTGGTTATAGTCCAACACTCTAACCACTAGGCTACCTGCTGGTTACTAGTCCAACACTCTAACCACTAGGCTACCTGCTGGTTTGACCCAAACTCTAACCACTAGACTACCTGCTGGTTACTGTCCCAATGCCTAACCACTAGGCTACCTGCTGGTTACTAGTCCAACACTCTAACCACTAGGCTACCTGCTGGTTACTGTCCAACACTCTAACCACTATAGGTCCTGCTGGTTACTAGTCAAACACTCTAACCACTAGGCTATGCTGGTTACTAGTCCAACACTCTAACCACTAGGCTACCTGTGGTTACTAGTCCAACACTCTAACCACTAGGCTACCTGCTGGTTACTAGTCCAACACTCTAACCACTAGGCTACCTGTTGGTTACTAGTCCAACACTCTAACCACTAGGCTACCTGCTGGTTACTAGTCCAACACTCTAACCACTAGGCTACCTGCTGGTTACTAGTCCAACACTCTAACCACTAGGATACCTGCTGGTTACTAGTCCAACACTCTAACCACTAGGCTACTGCTGGTTTGACCCAACACTTAACCACTACTACCTGCTGGTTACTAGTCCAACACTCTAACCACTAGGTACCTGCTGGTTACTAGTCCAACACTCTAACCACTAGGCTACCTGCTGGTTACTGACCCAACTCTCTAACCACTATGCTACCTGCTGGTTACTAGTCCAACACTCTAACCACTAGGCTATAGTCCAACACTCTAACCACTAGGCTACCTGCTGGTTACTAGTCCAACACTCTAACCACTAGGCTACCTGGTTACTAGTCCAACACTCTAACCACTAGGCTACCTGTTGGTTACTAGTCCAACACTCTAACCACTAGGCTACCTGCTGGTTACTAGTCCAACACTCTAACCACTAGGCTACCTGCTGGTTACTAGTCCAACACTCTAACCACTAGGCTACCTGCTGGTTACTGACCAAACACTCTAACCACTAGGCTACCTGCTGGTTACTAGTCCAACACTCTAACCACTAGGCTACCTGCTGGTTATGAGTCCAACACTCTACCACTAGGCTACCTGCTGGTTACTAGTCCAACACTCTAACCACTAGCTACCTGCTGGTTACTAGTCCAACACTCTAACACTAGGTACTGCTGGTTACTAGTCCAACACTCTAACCACTAGGCTACCTGCTGGTTACTAGTCAATACTCTAACCACTAGGCTACCTGATGGGTACTAGTCCAACACTTAACCACTAGGCTACCTGCTGGGTACTAGTCCAACCTCTAACACTAGGTCTGCTGGTTATTAGGTCCAACACTCTAACCACTAGGTACCTGCTGGTTACTAGTCCAACACTCTAACCACTAGGCTACTGCTGGTTACTCGCCCAATCTAACCACTAGCTACCTGCTGGTTACTAGTCCACACTCTAACCACTAGACTACCTGCTGGTTACTAGTCCAACGCTCTAACCACTAGGCTACTGCTGGTTACTGACCCAACTCTCTAACCACTAGGCTACCTGCTGGTTACTAGTCCAACACTCTAACCACTAGGCTACCTGTGGTTACTAGTCCAACACTCTAACCACGAGGCTACCTGCTGGTTACTAGTCCAACACTCTAACACTAGGCTACCTGCTGGTTACTGTCCACCCAAACTCTAACCACTAGCTACCTGCTGGTTACTGACCCAACACTCTAACACTAAGCTACCTGCTGGTTACTAGTCCAACACTCTAACCACTAGGCTACCTGCTGGTTACTGACCCAACACTCTAACCACTAGGCTACTGCTGGTTACTAGTCCAACACTCTAACCACTAGGCTACCTGCTGGTTACTAGTCCAATACTCTAACCACTAGGCTACCTGCTGGTTACTAGTCCAACACTCTAACCACTAGGCTACCTGCTGGTTACTAGTCAAACACTTAACCACTAGGCTACCTGCTGTTACTAGTCCAATCTCTAACCACTAGGCTACCTGCTGGTTACTGCCCCAACACTCTAATGCTGGAGCGCGTTGCTATGGGTGGGTGTTGTTTATCTGGACCAGTGAGCTGAGATAAGGCAGAGCTTTTACCTAGCAGAGACTTATAGATGACCTGGAGCCAGTGGGTCTGGCGACGAATATGTAGCGAGGGCCAGCCGACTAGAGCATACAGATCGCGGGGCTTTTGGTAACAAAACGGATGGCACTGTGATAAGACTGCATCCAGTTGCTGAGGTAGTATATGGGAAGCTATTTTGTAGATGACATCGCCAAAGTCGAGGATCAGTAGGATAGTCAGTTTTACTAGGTAAGTTTGGATGCGTGGAGTGAAGGAGGCTTGTTGCAAAATAGAAAGCCGATTCTAGATTTGATTGTGGATTGGAGATGTTTAATATGAGACTGGAAGGAGAGTTTACAGTCTAACCAGACACCTAGGTATTTTGTAGTGTCCACATATTCTAGGTCAGAACCGTCCAGAGTAGTGATGCTAGTCAGGCAGGCGGGTGTGGGCAGCGAACGGTTGAAAAGCATGCATTTGGTTTTTACTAGCGTTTAAGAGCAGTTGGAGGCCACGGAAGGAGTTGTTGTATGGCATTGAAGCTCGTTTGGAGGTTTGTTAACACAGTGTCCGAAGAAGGGCCAGATGTATACAGAATGGTGTCGTCTGCGTAGAGGTGGATCAGGGAATCACTCGCAGCAAGAGCGACATCATTGATATATACAGAGAAAAGAGTCGGCCAGAGATTTGAACCCTGTGGTACCCCATAGAGACTGCCAGAGGTCCGGACAACTGGCCCTCCGATTTGAACCAGGCGAGGCAGTCATTTGAGAAACCAAGGCTATTGAGTGTGCCAATAAGAATATGGTGATTGACAGAGTCGAGCCTTGGCCAGGTCGATGAAGATGGCTGCACAGTGTGTTCTTTATCGATGGCGGTTATAGATTCGTTTAGTACCTTGAGGCGTGGTTGAGGTGCACCAGTGACCCTAGCTCGGAAACCGGATTGCACAGCTGAGAAGGTGGGATTCAAAATGGTCAGTGACTGTTATTAACTTGGCTTTCAAAGACTTTAGAGAGGCAGGCAGGATGGATATAGGTCTATAACAGTTTGGGTCTAGAGTGTCACCCCCTTTGAAGAGGGGGATGACCGCGGCAGCTTTCCAATCTTTAGGGATCTCGGACGATACGAAAGAGAGGTTGAACAGACTGGTAATAGGGCTTGCAACAGTGGCGGCAGATAGTTTTAGAAATAGAGGGTCCAGATTGTCTAGCCAGCTGATTTGTATGGGTCCAGGTTTTGCAGCTCTTTCAGAACATCTGCGATCTGGATTTGGGTGAAGGAGAAGCTGGGGAGGCTCGGGCAAGTAACTGCGGGGGGTGGGCGGACCTGTTGGCCGGGGCTGGGGTAGCCAGGAGGAAAGCATGGCCAGCCGTAGAGAAATGCTTATTGAAATTTTCGATTATCATGGATTTATCGGTGGTGACATTGCTACCTAGCCTCAGTGCATTGGGCAGCTGGGAGGAGGTGCTCTTGTTCTCCATGGAGTTTACAGTGTCCCAAAACTTTTTGGAGTTAGAGTTAGATGCAAATTTCTGCCTGAAGAAGCTGGCCTTTGCTTTCCTGACTGACTTTGTGTTTTGGTTCCTGACTTTCCTGAAAAGTTGCATATCAAGGGGACTATTCGATGCTTGTGCAGTACGCCACAGGATGTTTTTGTGCTGGTCAAGGACAGTCAGGTCTGGAGTGAACCAGGGGCTATATCCGTTCTTAGTTCTACATTTTTTGAAATGTGCATGCTTATTTAAGATGGTGAGGAAATTACTTTTAAAGAACGACCAGGCATCCTCGACTGATGGGATGAGGTCAATGTCCTTCCAGGATACCCCGGCCAGGTCGATTAGAAAGGCCTGCTCGCAGAGGTGTATAGATATATAAGATGTATCATGGAGTTAATAAACATGGTCTCTTTTTTGTTTTCTTGAGTAAGGCAGCTCCAAAATGTAGATGTTCAGCCTAGCTCAGTGCTTTCTGTGGTGGTTGGACAAGCCAGCAGAAAATACGAAGCGTTGCACCATGAGTTACATTAGATATACCCATACAAGAATTGATAAATTTGTTCCCCATAATGACAAAGTGAAAACAGGTTTTTAGAAATGTTTGCAAAAAAAAACCAAAACAGATATACATTATTTCAGAAGTATTCAGAACCTTTGCTATGAGACTCTAAATTGAGCTCAGGTGTGTCCTGTTTCCATTGATCATCCTTGAGATGTTTCTACAACTTGATTGGAGTCCGCCTGTGGTAAATTCAATTGATTGGACATGATTTGGAGCTGCGCCCCACCTGTTTTGAGACCCACATTTTTAGCACCCCCCAACAATTGGGGGGCTTGCCTGTTTCGCATGTTATGTTATTTTGGCGTTAATACGTGTCACATATCAGTTTGCAAACAATGTAAAAAAAATATATATAATTTAAAGTCGCATACAAACATGGTCTTCTTTTTGTTTTCTTGAATAAGGCAGCTCCAAAATGCAGGTGTTTCAGCCTAGTTCAGTGATTTCTGTGGTGGTGGGGCAGCCAGCACAAAATATAGAGCATTGCGCCGTGATTGGCTCAGTGTTCTGTCACTCATGGGTACACTACGTCACGGCCAAGTCTAAGGGTAAAGCTCGAAAATTCAAGCCCCTTGGGTGCTGCCATAGAGGTACATTAGAAGTGCCCATCCAAGTAGGCTCACGGTCATTGGCCACAGATAACATGACGTCAAATCACGTTATATCTACAGTCGCTTTGATTGGACTGATCATGTCAACATCATACTTTCAAAATCTTAGCTAGCAAGCTAGCAGTCATCATCATGAATCAAGTTGACAATCTACTGGCAAATCCTTTTTAATCCTTGTCTTGTGAAGAGAAATAATGAAGAGAAATTATAGATAAAATGTATCAGTACTCATCGGCCATAAACATTACACAACAAGTTGGGGATCGCAAATTCAACAATGAGTGTTTTGGAAGGAATCAGTGGGTAACTGCAAGCATTCCAAACCAATCATTATCAAAGAAATCATCGTGCCGCGCTCAAAACAACTGTTAACTTGGAACTGCAAAACCTGACTTTGGTGAGTTCAAAACAACTGAGAAATCGTGAAAAACAAGCTACGACTGGGAAAATACGTTTTGAACTTTCATCCAAATCAGAATTGTAAATCGGGAACTCGGCCCTCTTTCTAGAGCTACGACCTGAACATCACTGTTGTCATCATGAAGTTCCCAGTTGTCTTGAAAGAGCCATAAATTCAGAGAATGCCAGACTTTGATGACAAAGTTTGATGACAAAATATGTCCACAAAGGACTGCTGGGCCACCTTCCTGTTCAAGTGAGCACAGCACAACAAGGTGAGTCCAAAAATGTATTGTATGCTGCTGCATAAATGATGTAATATGCCAGGGAGATATGTATACTGTAGCTAAGAAAGTACTACTAAGTGAATGTCATGTAGTAAGATCTTAGTAGCCCATGTACCTCACCCTAATAATTTATAACATTTCGCCTACTGTTCTGACTTGGTGGTGCACATGTAGCCTATAACCTGTTTTTGATAATGTTATCATCGATTACATTTATGCCTCTTTTTTTATCCTACGGTTCTGACTTGGTGTACATGGAGAGCACTGTAAGAATGGCCCATGTTCTGAATTCTGTCACTGTACAATTAAAAAGTGCTGAACAAATATATATATCGACTACATCCATCCTAGCTCACTCATTAATGTCTTAAACAAAATTACGGATTGCCTCTTATCAACTTGTCGTCCCCTTATGCCATAGTTTGCACATCTCAATTGACAGTATAAACCACATTTGTTAAAGCAAGTCAGCCATATATAGATATTTTTTTAAAGGCAGTAAATGAGGCTGAATGTACTGTTTCGCTGCCGGACAAGGCTCAGCTGATAGCCAAGTGTAGCTGTGATATTGTGCAATTAATGTATTGTTTAGTGTTGTGCATTGGCTTTGCTGGCATGCATCCCACAATTTTATTTTC
Source organism: Oncorhynchus kisutch (assembly GCF_002021735.2). Classification (NCBI taxonomy): domain Eukaryota; kingdom Metazoa; phylum Chordata; class Actinopteri; order Salmoniformes; family Salmonidae; genus Oncorhynchus; species Oncorhynchus kisutch. The sequence continues at coordinate 56,866 of NW_022263212.1, forward strand.
CTCTACCAAGATTTACATGCTAAAATCGCCACTGGATAGTGTACATAGATAATCAGATGCTAATAATACTATAGCTAGATAATACTACCATAATAACATTTATAGACAGATGAACAACAGACCTCATTGATGGAGTTCAGTTTCACATCTTGCTGAGACTTGAGGAATCCAAATGCTTTCCCTCCTGAAATGATATGAGGATCAACTCAGAAAACGTGTTACTACTCACTTCCTTATTGGTGATCTATCCACACAACCCACAAATTAATTGATTGATTTAGCTAGAACACTGTATTTCTTTAATAAATTGTTTATAAAATCTGTGGAGTGCATATCGACAGAAAGACAGACAGACGGACTGACAGCGTGAGATGAGACATATGACACAGAGACTTACCTTGCAAATGTTTGTCCATGTCAATCTGCTGTTATTTGGTGGATCATAGAGTAGTCAAAGGGACCAGGGGTGGCTGAGCGTTGTGTCATGAACACTGAAAGTGTAAAGTATGTATCTGTATTTTGTGACAGAAGAGGAAGTGTGGTGAGTTAAAGTTAGAGTGTGGTCATTTGCTAAGTTCCCCTCTCACATCCACTCCCAGCAGACGGAACAGACAGAGAACAAAGAGAGTCTATGGAGGGGACAATGAACTAAGGGGTTTGCATTTGACATACGCTAGACTAGGCTACCAAATAAACACTGCACACTACATTATTGTCTACATGTTTTTTTTAAACTATTCAAGTCCTTTCAGCAAAACATGCAATCACTTTTCATGTCTTAAGAACAAATTCTTATTTTCAATGACGGCCTAGGAACAGTGGGTTAACTGCCTGTTCAGGGGCAGAACGACAGATTTGTACCTTGTCAGCTCGGGGATTTGAACTTGCAACCTTTCAGTTACTAGTCCAACCACTAGGCTACCCCGTATAGATTTAGGTACAAGGAAGGAATGCATATAATTATTTTTACTTAACTAGGAAAGTCAGTTAAGAACAAATTCTTATTTACAATGACGGCCTACCTCGGCCAGTTGTGTGCAGCCCTATGAGACTCCCAATTACAGCCGGATGTGATGCAGCCTGGATTTGAGCCAGATACTGCAGTGATGCCTCTTGCACTGTCTTAGACCACTGCGCCACTCTGGATGTAACATGTAACAGTACGGTTAGGCTAAGTATTGTAGAACTAATTGGATAAATGTGAAAATTACAGGGCTCCTGAGTGGTACAGGGTCTAAGGCATTGCATCTCAGTGAATGAGGCGTCACTACAGTCCCTGGTTCGAATCCAGGTTGTATCACATCTGGCAGTGATTGGGAGTCCGTCATTGTAAATAAGAATTTGTTCTTAACTGGCTTGTCTGTTTAAATATATGTATATTATTTTAAGCAAATAACTTGTTCTCAGTCTTTGACACTAGATGGCACTGTTAAGCATATAATCTTCAAAACAACATTATTTTTATGTGGGAGGGAAGTCAATAAATGTTTCCCCGCAAATGTGTATTCATGACCCATATAGAAACTAGGCCTTGGAGAACTGAGATTGGACTCTGAGATGAGAGACTAACTTGATAAGGAACTTCACACACTCACATGGATAATGGCACTGTTTCAGTCAAAAGGGTTATCAATACTTCTGTTGATCATCAGAACACAGTTTGCTGGTGAGTAGTCATTTTTGATTAAATTGCACTTGATTTAATTGTCTGAAAGTAATTTTTAGAGCAGTATGCATATTTAAAAAGTTAATATACTAATTTGATCTATTTTTTCCCATAATTTCCCAGGTGCTGAGTCTTGTTCTCATGTAGATGCGCCACAATTCATCACAGCTACTCAGGAAGAGGTAGCTGTCCTCCCCTGTTTCACATCAATCCACAAAGATTTAGCAGCCAGAGTGAAATGGACAAAACTTTCACTTAAACCTGAGGACATCTTGGTGTGGCCTGATAATCCCTCTGTGGCCCATAAATCAGAACGTGTGGCCTTCGAGTCGGGAGCGGATGTTGTGGTGGCTGGAAACCTGTCCCTGTCTCTAAGAGATGTAAGGAAATCTGACGAAGGGCTTTATAGTTGCAAGGTTTGGTTGGGATGGAGTTGTGTCCATGTGAAAAACATCACTCTAAAAGTGAAAGGTAAAATTATATATTCCATTTCTTTCTATGTAAGTGTCAAATAAAAATAGAGTCAACCTTGTTTGAGTAAGCCTCTCCTCTCTTCCAAAGAATGCAAAATTCTACATTCAGTTATGGCAGCACACAATGGGATAGCTACCCTGCCTTGCCTGTTGAACATGACTACAGGAAATCCCCAAATATCATCGGTGACCTGGGCAGAGATCAAGGGAGACAGTGAGATCCAAATACTTCAATACCCTACAGATATCTCCAACCAAACATTCCTAGGAAAAAGGGTGAGCTTTGGAGGGAATCTCAGTTCAGGAGATGCATCTTTGGCTCTCTCCATGGTGGAGTACAGTCACAGCCAATGGTACAGATGTAGGTTGCAGATGGGACAAAATGAACGCTGCTTTGAGGTCAAGCTGCAGGTTAAAGGTGAGTATGTGCTAGTACATTCTTATTCGGAATATACAGTGCATTCGGAAAGTATTCAGACCCCTTGACTTTTTCCACATTTTGTTACATTACAGCCTTATTCTAAAATTGATCAAATTGTTTTGTTTCCTCATCAATCTACACACAATTCCCCATAATGACAAAGCGAAAACAGGTTTTTAGAATTTTTGCAAATGTATAAAAAAACATAAACATAAATAGATTATTTACATAAGTATTCAGACCCTTTGCTATAAGACCGAAAATTGAGCTCAGGTGTATCCTGTTTCCATTGATCATCCTTGAGATGTTTCTACAACTTGATTGCAGTCCACCTGTGGTAAATTAAATTGATTGTACATGATTTGGAAAGCACACACCTGTCTATATAAAGTCCCCAGTGGTAAATTAAATTGATTGTACATGATTTGGAAAGCACACACCTGTCTATATAAAGTCCCCAGTGGCTACCAGTCATTCATTTTTAATCCTTGTCATATGAAGAGAAATAATGAAGGGAAATTATAGATAAAACATATCAGTACTCATCGGCCATTGGAAATAAACATTACACAACAATTTGGAAATCGCAAATTCAACAACGAGTGGTTTGGAAAGAATCAGTGGCTAACTGTAAGCATTGGAAAACAATCATTAGCCTTCTATTCAGTGGAGTGGCTGTGGGGTGCCAAGTCTAAGATTAATGGTCTCTTTTCCTAGTTTAAAATGATAAACGTTCAACATTGGCCATGCTGTCAATGAAGCATGATTTGTGCCGTGCTCAAAACAACTGTTAACTCGAAACTGCAAAATCTGTTGAAGACTCTGGGAAAACGAGCTATGGCTGTGAACATAAGTTCTGTCCACGGTATGTCCACGAAGGACCGCTGGGCAACCTTCCTCTTCAGGTGAGCACAGCACAACAAGGTGAGTCCAAAAACGTCTTGTATGCTGTTGCATAAATGATGTAATATGCCAGGGAGATATGTATAGTGTAGCTAAGAAATTAGTACACTGTATGTTGTGTAGTAAGCTGTTAGTAGCCCATGTGCCTCATACTAATAATTTTGTATATTTTCACCTCTTAATTTTGCCTATTGTTCTGACTTGGTGGTGCACATGTAGCCGTTAAAATGTAATCATCTAATTTTGTAAGAACTTTCATTGTCTGCTTATATGCCCCCTTTATTTATCCTACGGTTCTGACTTGGTGTACATGGAGATCACTGTAAGAACGGCCAATGTTCTGAATTCTGTCACTGTACATTTTAAAAGTGCTGAACAAATAGTTATATTGACTACGTCAGTCTTAGCTCGCTCATTAATGTTTTAATCGAAATTCTGGATTGACTCTTATGCACTTGTCGTCCCCTTATGCCCTAGTTTGTACATAGTTTGTACATCAATTGTCAGTAGAATTCACAGTTGTTTAAGCAAGTCAGCCATATCAGCTATGTTTTTTTTAAAGGCAGTAAATGATGCTGAATGAACCGTTACGCTGCCAAACAAGGCTCTGCAGATAGCCAGGTGTAGCCGTGGTAAGGTGTTGGGACTGCTGTTGGGGCTCTGGTGTTTGGACAGCTTTATGTAGGCCCTAACAGTTTGTGGGCACCGTTTGTCACTGGTATAGTGCAATTAATATATTGTTTAGTGTTGTGTTGTGTAGTGGCTTTGCTGGCATGCATCCCACTTCTTTTTTGTTGTTGCCCCATCAAGATTTACATGCCAAAATCGCCACTGAAGGTTCCACAGTTGACAGTGCATGTCAGAGCAAAAACCAAGCCATGAGGTTGAAGGAATTGTCCGTAGAGCTCAGAAACAGGATTGTTTCGAGGCACAGATCTGGGGAAGGGTACCAAACAATTTCCGCAGCATTGAAGGTCCCCAAGAACACAGTGGCCTCCATCATTCTGAAATGGACTCTTCCTAGAGCTGGCCAAACTGAGAAAAAGGGGGAGAAGGGCCTTGGTCAGGGAGGTGACCAAGAACCCTATGGTTACTTTGAAAGAGCTCCAGAGTTCCTCTGTCGGGTGGCAGCATCATGCTGTGGGGATGTTTTTCAGCGGCAGTGACTGGGAGACTAGTCAGGATTGAGGGAAAGATGAACAGAGCAAAGTACAGGGAGATCCTTGTTGAAAGCCTGCTCCAGAGTGCTCAGGACCTCAGACTGGGGTGAAGATTCACCTTCCAACAGGACAACGACCCTAAGCACACAGCCAATAGAACACAGGAGTGGCTTCGGGACAAGTCTCAGAATGTCCTTGAGTGGCCCAGCCAGAGCCCGGACTTGAACCCGATCGAACATCTCTGGAGAGACCTGAAAATAGCTGTGCAGCTACACTCCCCATCCAACCTGACATCTGGAGAGGATCTGCAGAGAAGAATGGGAGAAACTCCCCAAATACAGGTGTGCCAAGCTTGTTGCGCCATACCAAAGACTCAAGGCTGTAGTTGCTGCCAAAGGTGCTTCCACAAAGTACTGAGTAAAGCGTCTGAATACTTATGGAAATGTGATATTTACGGTTTTTATTTATATGTATTTGCAAACGTTTCTAAAAAAAAATGTTTTGCTTTGTCCTAATGGGACAATTTGTGTGTAGATTGATGAGGGGGAAAAAAAACATTTGATACATTTTAGAATAAGGCTGTAACGTAACAAAATGTGGAAAACGACAAGGAGTCTTACTTTCCGAATGCACTGTATCTATATTTGTCAACCATTGCATTAGCAATTTGATGTTCTATAATGATCCTTTTCTACCATTGAATCAGAACAGGAAGAGAACCTGGTTGTTCGGACTTTCACCACAACTGAACTAACAAACCCTGGTAGGTGTACAATGTTGTTCTCTTATTTGTGTCTTTTATTTATTCAAAATAACAAATCTACTGAATGTATTTGTGGACATATTTATCACCACTGGGTTTAGAGGACAAGAGACACACGACAGGCTTTACACTCAGTTCAATCAAATAAGACCATGAATGACTGTCATCATATTATACTGATGCTCTACTCAGCAGTTACTGCCAGGGGGAGTCCAGAAAGAGTTGCGACTGCTACAGTTGGAACGGCTACTATAGCGGCTTCATCCATGTGTGTGATTGTCATAATGGCTCTTACGCTGGGATTGATCATTTGCCTCAGACGCCGCAGACACTCAGGTATGTACGGACACTACTCTGGTTTATATTGACCTGGTAAAGTAAGGCTAAATGTTTTAAAACACACAGTATTATTGTATTGTGAATCTGCCTCTCTCTCTTTCTCAGATGGAGATGAGTCTGACTGGAATACTTATGAAGATGTACAAGACCCAGGTAAGCCTGTTGATTATGTCTCATCCTGAATGTGCTCAGAGGGCTCCTGGTCCACCTAAATAACGTCTTCATCTATTCTTTTCACAGCAACGGGACCCAATTGTTTGTATTCACTTGCAGAGTTTGACCAGAAGGACAACCTAGGCACTTGTGAGTTTTTTTCCACAATATTTTTGTAAAAAAATGTTTAACTTGGGCCTCGATTCAATCCGGACCACAGTAGATCCGCGTTATAGCACAATTGGCATTTAAAGGCAATGCTTCCTGGTTCACGGATATAGCACTCACGGTAAAATGCATATGTCAGCTCAATCGGAAATAACCTTTAAACATCAAGCACGCTAAAATGCGGATCTTTCGCGATCTGGATTGAATCTAGGTTCTGGTCACTGTCTGAGTCCAGGTTCAAATGTTTCTAACACCTTCAGTTCTGTAAACAATTAACATTTCATTCAATTGTATTTATTTTGATTTATTTCAGTTCAATGGCAGTGAAAAGAATAATCATCTTCCAATCAACACACCATGTCTTACCGAACCCTTCACAAAACATCTGTAAATGCTTTCTTATGATATTCACCCACTTATCTTTCAACCCCTGGTATATCCTACATAGTATTACACAATAACAATCTTATCTTTCAACCCCTGGTATAGCCTACATAGTATTACACAATAACAATCTTATCTTTCAACCCCTGGTATATCCTACATAGTATTACACAATAACAATCTTATCTTTCAACCCCTGGTATATCCTACATAGTATTACACAATAACAATCTTATCTTTCAACCCCTGGTATATCCTACATAGTATTACACAATAACAATCTTATCTTTCAACCCCTGGTATATCCTACATAGTATTACACAATAACAATCTTATCTTTCAACCCCTGGTATATCCTACATAGTATTACACAATAACAATCTTATCTTTCAACCCCTGGTATATCCTACATAGTATTACACAATAACAATCTTATCTTTCAACCCCTGGTATAGCCTACATAGTATTACACAATAACAATCTTATCTTTCAACCCCTGGTATATCCTACATAGTATTACACAATAACAATCTTATCTTTCCACCCCTGGTATAGCCTACGTAGTATTACACAATAACAATCTTATCTTTCAACCCCTGGTATAGCCTACATAGTATTACACAATAACAATCTTATCTTTCAACCCCTGGTATATCCTACATAGTATTACACAATAACAATCTTATCTTTCAACCCCTGGTATATCCTACATAGTATTACACAATAACAATCTTATCTTTCCACCCCTGGTATAGCCTACGTAGTATTACACAATAACAATCTTATCTTTCAACCCCTGGTATAGCCTACATAGTATTACACAATAACAATCTTATCTTTCAACCCCTGGTATAGCCTACGTAGTATTACACAATAACAATCTTATCTTTCAACCCCTGGTATAGCCTACGTAGTATTACACAATAACAATCTTATCTTTCAACCCCTGGTATATCCTACATAGTATTACACAATAACAATCTTATCTTTCAACCCCTGGTATAGCCTACATAGTATTACACAATAACAATCTTATCTTTCAACCCCTGGTATAGCCTACGTAGTATTACACAATAACAATCTTATCTTTCAACCCCTGGTATAGCCTACATAGTATTACACAATAACAATCTTATCTTTCAACCCCTGGTATAGCCTACATAGTATTACACAATAACAATCTTATCTTTCAACCCCTGGTATAGCCTACATAGTATTACACAATAACAATCTTATCTTTCAACCCCTGGTATAGCCTACGTAGTATTACACAATAACAATCTTATCTTTCAACCCCTGGTATAGCCTACGTAGTATTACACAATAACAATCTTATCTTTCAACCCCTGGTATAGCCTACGTAGTATTACACAATAACAATCTTATCTTTCAACCCCTGGTATAGCCTACGTAGTATTACACAATAACAATCTTATCTTTCAACCCCTGGTATAGCCTACGTAGTATTACACAATAACAATCTTATCTTTCAACCCCTGGTATAGCCTACATAGTATTACACAATAACAATCTTATCTTTCAACCCCTGGTATAGCCTACATAGTATTACACAATAACAATCTTATCTTTCAACCCCTGGTATAGCCTACATAGTATTACACAATAACAATCTTATCTTTCAACCCCTGGTATAGCCTACATAGTATTACACAATAACAATCTTATCTTTCAACCCCTGGTATATCCTACATAGTATTACACAATAACAATCTTATCTTTCAACCCCTGGTATAGCCTACATAGTATTACACAATAACAATCTTATCTTTCAACCCCTGGTATAGCCTACATAGTATTACACAATAACAATCTTATCTTTCAACCCCTGGTATAGCCTACATAGTATTACACAATAACAATCTTAGTTGTGAAATAATCAAATGGATGAGGTGACCAATTGTATTTAGCTTGATTTGATTGGACATATTCCTTTATTTGTTACCCCATGGTGGAACAACTTTTGCTGATGCTTTTCTACACCAAATGATGTGTAGTTGGGAGCTGTTCCAGACAGAGAGACATGCTGTTCTGGGGTTTTTACTTGTATTGCTAATGCTCACACACTGCCATCCTGCATTAAATAAACACACTTATCTGTTCACTCTCATGTATTATGTGTCTTGTCTCAGTCCCATACATCTACAGTTTTACACTGCTGAAGAGAAGCTACCAGGTTTCATGTGGGATGTGAAAGTCAGCAGAGTGATGTTCAAGACAGGAGGTGGGGTGACTTAGCCATCAACCCCCACACTGAGGAGTCATACTGAATGTGTTCCTGTAACCAACTTATGTCGGGGTTTTTAACTGTGGTAACTGGTGATATTCTATAGAGGTTCTTTTCTTTATGAATTTATTTCCATCATAAAAAACAACCTGCATAGACTTGATGTCATGGTGACACTTATAATGTTCCAAACCACAAAACAATGCAAAGTACAAAGTAGTCAAATTAGATTTAAAACTCAACTAATAGCCTAAAGATAGAGGACATGACATTACACTCAGTTCCCAGCCTGCAGAAGATCATAGAAACTGTTGTTGGTTACTCCGGAAGGTTGAATTGGTTGATCTTGAATCTCGTCATAGAGATGAGTCTGCGAAAAAAAGATGGAATGTGTAAAACCAGTTGAATTTAGTTCACCAACATGGTGAAAGGATTAGAAGACATTTAGTCAAATTTGATGTCACGTTGTAGGCATACTCAATTGGGCTTCACTTGTTAGTGAATTACATAGTTGTGTTTAATTGAATCCTTACCATTCCAACAGGTGTCTGCTGTTCTTCTCCTTCTATAGGCAAAGAGGGACAAATGTCAGCTTTATTTCACATGAATTTAATTCCGATGATATGGCTTTCCTTTTCACTGCTGTTCATTACTGTAGGTTTAATCAAGGATGCAACATCCAAATGGCAGTTTTGTAACACACACAATCTAACCAGTGAACAAATACGTACGAGCGGCACTTCCCTTGCCCTGCCTCTTCCAATACACGCCCCCTCCAACAGCACAGAGCAGCAGTAGCAGAAGGACTGACCATACCACTGCAGGTAGAACATGACCTATTTTGCAAAGACGTGTAAAGTCACAAATACTGTATTACAACTCAATATCTTATCACAACATCACAGTAATGAAAGAATATAGCCTCAACACAGATCATGGCTATGCATTGTTCCAAACTACTTTCAAAAGTCTTACCTCTCTGGATGGTCCACTCCTTTACAGCCATTTCAACCCCCTCTCTGAGCACGGCGCAGGCTATCTTCTCTGTGCCCTGGCGGTCAGGGAGGAAGAGTTTGGAGATGAGGGTGTTGTTATGTCCTATAGGGCCACTCTGCAACCCATCCTGGCCACTGTGAATCCAGGATAAATTGAAGTCTCCACAATCTTCCACACAGGTGAGTGAGCAGGTCAGGGTGAGATTGTTTCCGTCTGTGGTAGCATACTCTGCAGATACTGAGTAGAACAACAAGAAGATCTACTTGATATCAGGACAAAGCAGTGATGTAGTTTGTGCCGTTACCCTAATTTACTAAGTTTATACATAGTGTAAGGCACTTATTTATGTCTCAATGGTACAACCCATTGACACTCACCATCCAGAGTGTGTAGTAAGATTCTGTTCTGTTGCGAGCAGTTGTAGAGCCCAGAATGCAGTGTTTTCACATTGCTGATGACCAAAGACCCGTCTTGGCTGATGTGAGATGCAGGAAGGTGACCCTGAGTTCCAGCAGAGACATCGCCTGACCGAGACAGACTGGACAGTGACCTTTGACCCAGAGTCCACTGGAATCTGCTGCCCACCTCGAGAGAGGAGTGGGTGGCACAGGGAAGTGATACTGACTCACCCACTGCGACAAACACTTCCTCTATACCTCCTGAAAGAGAGAGAGAGAGAGAGAGAGGAGGGAGGGGAATTTGGTTGCAATATACTACTGTGTTAATGCAAATATGATGCAATACTACATAGTTCCAAACATACCTGTAATTTCTGTGGTATAGCTGAGGGACGTCTTCACAACCTCTCCTTCAATCAGTTGACACCGCCACTTCCTGTGATGGTCTGTCTTCCTGACACCTCGGATGGTCAGCGTAGAGAAGCAAGCAGATGAACGTTCGGTTTGAAATCTCTCTCCCTGTAGCACTGTATTGGCCTCATTCAGCCAATTCAGCTTTATTTCACTATGGTTGCATTGTGGGACAAGGCCTGAGAATATATTCAGGTAACATTGGAGCTTGATATCCATCTCTGGTGCTGTATTGGTGTCTGTTGCCAGAGTAACTGGTAAAAAAAATGTAAATAATGGTGACAACACTCACTCAGAAATAGTGTGTATAAAGACGGACAATTTAGGTTGATCATAAATGGTAACATACTGTTGAGAAGCTGAAGAGAAACACTTGAACTGGTAGCCCCATCTCCACAGGTGTAAACTCTTCCATCATCTATTTCAAGAGGTTGAATATGTAGAGAGCAGTCCTGTCCCACTTTCAGTCGACTTCCTGAGTTTGGACCATCGGCTTTCACCTTGCCTGATAGTTCTAATTGGTTATCAAACCCATCTTTCACTACACTCCAGGTAACAGAGGAGCAGGAATTGATGTAGGATGTACCACATGGTAAACGCACACTGTCTCCAATTGAAGCAAAGATTCTTGTGAGCCTACGGTCTTTTGAATAGTGTAAAAACAAGTGTTACAACATTTCTGATAACAAAATTAATAGGGAATCAATAAATATTTTATTTAAAATATGTTTTAAAAAATCTAATGTTAAAGGAGTCTTATTTACCAGATGACTGGAGTCCAAGTATAGTCTGTAAAAGCATAGAGAGACACAGTTTTAAGTACAGACACATCTCTCCGTCTTGTGATTTTCTTTTGACAGTTTGTGTTGTCATTCAGGAAATTACAAGTTCTCACTCATCTTCTCTTTTTTCCCCAACTTCTAGAAATACCAGGCATCATGCCCTGGTATATTTTAACCAAGTAGGCCTGATTGTTTTGCTCTTCCCCTTTCCATTCAGTTCTATTTGAAATCTTATGTTTTATAATCTACCCTACAAACACAAGACTGTATGAGGCGAAAACATTTACGAATTGAGATAAACCATGCAGAAAATTATGGCATTTCCCACCAAACGGATGTTATATAAATTCCATGACTGTAAAGAATATTCTACTATTCTCCCATATTACATTTATTAGATTTATTTTAAAAAATCTGCCTGCTCATTGATTGATTTATTGAATTAAATCAGCATAGCAGGAAGAGGCTACATGTTTTGAATGGGGCCAGGAGTTCAACTGTTTCCCTAGCGATCATACAACAACATTCCAAAATGTATGTCACAATGACAGGGTCGCGCTGTTGGCTACGGTTGTACAGGTACCTATATGACGTCACCGTTTATCAACGCGGAAAAGACGTCCAGATGTTCGGATTGAACAAAGCTAAACTGGGCCTTGAACATAAACCCGTGCGCGGCCATTTCGAGTCAAACGCTCCGTTTCTTCGGCGCAAGGTCATGAAAATGAAAGGAACCAGTAAAAGGGCGGAAGAGAAGGGTGAGTTATTCTAACCATCTCAACAATTTCAGTATAGGCAGTCACTAATCAATATTCAGTGTTGGAAAAAGTACCCAACTGTCATACTTGAGTAAAATACCATAATATATCAAAAGTGAAAGTCACCCAGGAAATTACTATTTAAATGTACTTAAGTATCAAAAGTAAATGTAATTGCTAAAATATACTTAAGTATCAAAAGTAAAAGTATAAACCATTTAAAATTCCTTGTATTAAGCGAACCAGATGGCATCATTTTCTTGTTTTTTAAATTTAGCCAGGGGCACACTCCAACACTCAGACATAATTTACAAACAAACATGTGTGTTTAGTGAGTCCGTCAGATCAGAGGCAGTAGGGATGACCAGGGATATTCTCTGTGTAGTGAGTCCCCCAGATCAGAGGCAGTAGGGATGACCAGGGATGTTCTCTGTTTAGTGAGTCCTCCAGATCAGGGGCAGTAGGGATGACCAGGGATGTTCTCTGTTAAGTGAGTCCTCCAGATCAGAGGCAGTAGGGATGACCAGGGATGTTCTCTGTTAAGTGAGTCCTCCAGATCAGAGGCAGTAGGGATGACCAGGGATGTTCTCTGTTTAGTGAGTCCTCCAGATCAGAGGCAGTAGGGATGACCAGGGATGTTCTCTGTTAAGTGAGTCCTCCAGATCAGAGGCAGTAGGGATGACCAGGGATGTTCTCTGTTTAGTGAGTCCCCCAGATCAGAGGCAGTAGGGATGACTAGGGATGTTCTCTGTTTAGTGAGTCCTCCAGATCAGAGGCAGTAGGGATGACCAGGGATGTTCTCTGTTTAGTGAGTCCGTCAGATCAGAGGCAGTAGGATGACCAGTAGGGATGACTAGGGATGTTCTCTGTTAAGTGAGTCCTCCAGATCAGAGGCAGTAGGGATGACCAGGGATGTTCTCTGTTTAGTGAGTCCGTCAGATCAGAGGCAGTAGGGATGACCAGGGATGTTCTCTGTTTAGTGAGTCCTCCAGATCAGAGGCAGTAGGGATGACCAGGGATGTTCTCTGTTTAGTGAGTCCGTCAGATCAGAGGCAGTAGGATGACCAGTAGGGATGACCAGGGATGTTCTCTGTTTAGTGAGTCCGTCAGATCAGAGGCAGTAGGATGACCAGTAGGGATGACCAGGGATGTTCTCTGTTTAGTGAGTCCGCCAGATCAGAGGCAGTAGGATGACCAGTAGAGATGACCAGGGATGTTCTCTGTTTAGTGAGTCCGTCAGATCAGAGGCAGTAGGATGACCAGTAGGGATGACCAGGGATGTTCTCTGTTTAGTGAGTTCGTCAGATCAGAGGCAGTAGGATGACAAGTAGGGATGACCAGGGATGTTCTCTGTTTAGTGAGTCCGTCAGATCAGAGGCAGTAGGATGACCAGTAGGGATGACCAGGGATGTTCTCTGTTTAGTGAGTCCGTCAGATCAGAGGCAGTAGGATGACCAGTAGGGATGACCAGGGATGTTCTCTGTTTAGTGAGTCCGTCAGATCAGAGGCAGTAGGATGACAAGTAGGGATGACCAGGGATTTTCTCTGTTTAGTGAGTCCGTCAGATCAGAGGCAGTAGGATGACCAGTAGGGATGACCAGGGATGTTCTCTGTTTAGTGAGTCCGTCAGATCAGAGGCAGTAGGATGACCAGTAGGGATGACCAGGGATGTTCTCTGTTTAGTGAGTCCGTCAGATCAGAGGCAGTAGGATGACCAGTAGGGATGACCAGGGATGTTCTCTGTTTAGTGAGTCCGTCAGATCAGAGGCAGTAGGATGACCAGTAGGGATGACCAGGGATGTTCTCTGTTTAGTGAGTCCGTCAGATCAGAGGCAGTAGGATGACCAGTAGGGATGACCAGGGATGTTCTCTGTTTAGTGAGTCCATCAGATCAGAGGCAGTAGGATGACCAGTAGAGATGACCAGGGATGTTCTCTGTTTAGTGAGTCCGTCAGATCAGAGGCAGTAGGATGACCAGTAGGGATGACCAGGGATGTTCTCTGTTTAGTGAGTCCGTCAGATCAGAGGCAGTAGGATGACCAGTAGGGATGACCAGGGATGTTCTCTGTTTAGTGAGTCCGTCAGATCAGAGGCAGTAGGATGACCAGTAGGGATGACCAGGGATGTTCTCTGTTTAGTGAGTCCGTCAGATCAGAGGCAGTAGGATGACCAGTAGGGATGACCAGGGATGTTCTCTGTTTAGTGAGTCCGTCAGATCAGAGGCAGTAGGATGACCAGTAGGGATGACCAGGGATGTTCTCTGTTTAGTGAGTCCGTCAGATCAGAGGCAGTAGGATGACCAGTAGGGATGACCAGGGATGTTCTCTGTTTAGTGAGTCCGTCAGATCAGAGGCAGTAGGATGACCAGTAGGGATGACCAGGGATGTTCTCTGTTTAGTGAGTCCGTCAGATCAGAGGCAGTAGGATGACAAGTAGGGATGACCAGGGATGTTCTCTGTTTAGTGAGTCCGTCAGATCAGAGGCAGTAGGATGACCAGTAGGGATGACCAGGGATGTTCTCTGTTTAGTGAGTCCGTCAGATCAGAGGCAGTAGGATGACCAGTAGGGATGACCAGGGATATTCTCTGTTTAGTGAGTCCGTCAGATCAGAGGCAGTAGGATGACCAGTAGAGATGACCAGGGATATTCTCTGTTTAGTGAGTCCGTCAGATCAGAGGCAGTAGGATGACCAGTAGGGATGACCAGGGATGTTCTCTGTTTAGTGAGTCCGTCAGATCAGAGGCAGTAGGATGACCAGTAGGGATGACCAGGGATGTTCTCTGTTTAGTGAGTCCGTCAGATCAGAGGCAGTAGGATGACCAGTAGGGATGACCAGGGATGTTCTCTTGATAAGTGCTTGAATTGGTCCATTTTCTGTGCTACTAATCATTCCAAATGTAATGAGTACTTTTGGGTGTCAGGGGAAATGTATGGTGTTAAAAGTACATTCTTTTCTTTAGGAATGTAGGGAAGTCAAAGTCAAAGTTGTCAAAAATATAAATAGTAACATAAAGTGCAGATAACCCAAAAAACGACATAAGAAGTACTTTCTAGTATTTTTACTTAAGTACTTTACACCCCTGTCAATATTTGAAATGATTTTGTCAAACCAAAGCCAATGTTGTTGGCCTTCTTGTGTTTGCAGTTACAGTAGACCTACATCAACAGTGAAAACTGCTGCAAAAGCAAAAGTCCTTTGACCAATTTTCCGTCTGAAAGAACCCTGTGTGCTGAATCTGTTCTCTTTCATTTTAGGCTATGCCGCTCCCTATGATCCATTCTTCAGTGGACCAGTACGAAAGAGGTTTGTGCAGACTCATCATTGGTTGTTTGCCTTCATTCAATCTCGATTTCCATTTGGCCTATTTATGGTTTGCGTCCCAAATAGCAACCTATTCCCTACACTAGGGCAGTACCTTTATCCAGGGTCTTTATAGGTTGAAATTTGGGACATATACATACCATTTGTATTTTTTTCTAGCATTGATTAAAAAAATGCACTGCTAAAATCACAGCATATGCAGAAGCACACATACAAAATCATGCTCACATTACATCTTAGATTTGTGTACAACTCTTTTGAATGCGGACATGCTAGCTAGCTGTCATGTGGATTAAGTCCACCTTGTTCAAGCATATGAATCAGCTGATTTCATTTCTTTGTGTCATTTCAGGAGCTGCACAGATCTGATCTGCTGCATACTGTTCTTGGCTGTCATAGCTGGTTACATGGTCATGGGAGTTCTGGGTAGGGAAGTCTTCATCATCGTTTGAAGATGGCATGACTCATCATATCATATCTGTTTTATCCCCTGTCATAGCTGGTTACATGGTCATGGGAGTTCTGGGTAGGGAAGTCTTCATCATCGTTTGAAGATGGCATGACTGTCATCCTATGATATCTGTTTTATCCCCTGTCATAGCTGGTTACATGGTCATGGGAGTTCTGGGTAGGGAAGTCTTCATCATCGTTTGAAGATGGCATGACTGTCATCCTATGATATCTGTTTTATCCCTTGCTCATCTAAAAAGTCAGTATCTGATTGTCAATGTCAACATGACAATGAGAGAGACGATTCCCCTGTATACAGTTCGGCCATCTTTTTAGTGTACAGCACAGTAGGCCTAGCTACATCGACCGAACCACTCTGAAAGTTCACAGGAACTCAAAATGAAACCCTGTTATGGAAGTGTGTGATATGATTTCCTCTGGTTCTCCCTCCCTTCATCAGCCTGGTTGTTTGGAGACCCTCGCCATGTTCTCTTCCCCAGGAACTCCACCGGAATGTTCTGTGGAGTGGGAATGAATAGGTGAGTAGCCGTATGTTATGTCTATCTAGCTATAGGTCCTATGTTACTGTATGTCTACCTAGTTATAGGTCCTATGTTATGTCTACCTAGTTATAGGTCCTATGTTACTGTATGTCTACCTAGTTATAGGTCCTATGTTATGTCTATCTAGCTATTGGTCCTATGTTATGTCTATCTAGCTATAGGTCCTATGTTATGTCTATCTAGTTATAGGTCCTATGTTACTGTATGTCTACCTAGTTATAGGTCCTATGTTATTGTATGTCTACCTAGTTATAGGTCCTATGTTATGTCTATCTAGCTATTGGTCCTATGTTATGTCTATCTAGCTATAGGTCCTATGTTATGTCTATCTAGCTATTGGTCCTATGTTACTGTATATCTACCTAGTTATAGGTCCTATGTTATGTCTATCTAGCTATTGGTCCTATGTTACTGTATGTCTACTTAGTTATAGGTCTTATGTTATGTCTATCTAGCTATTGGTCCTATGTTACTGTATGTCTACCTAGTTATAGGTCCTATGTTACTGTATGTCTACCTAGTTATAGGTCCTATGTTATTGTATGTCTACCTAGTTATAGGTCCTATGTTATTGTATGTCTACCTAGTTATAGGTCCTATGTTACTGTATGTCTACCTAGTTATAGGTCTTATGTTATGTCTATCTAGCTATTGGTCCTATGTTACTGTATGTCTACCTAGTTATAGGTCCTATGTTACTGTATGTCTACCTAGTTATAGGTCCTATGTTATTGTATGTCTACCTAGTTATAGGTCCTATGTTATTGTATGTCTACCTAGTTATAGGTCCTATGTTATTGTATGTCTACCTAGTTATAGGTCCTATGTTATGTCTATCTAGCTATTGGTCCTATGTTATGTCTATCTAGCTATAGGTCCTATGTTACAGTATGTCTGCCTAGTTATAGGTCCTATGTTATTGTATGTCTACCTAGTTATAGGTCCTATGTTACTGTATGTCTACCTAGTTATAGGTCCTATGTTACTGTATGTCTACCTAGTTATAGGTCCTATGTTATGTCTACCTAGTTATAGGTCCTATGTTACTGTATGTCTACCTAGTTATAGGTCCTATGTTATGTCTACCTAGTTATAGGTCCTATGTTACTGTATGTCTACCTAGTTATAGGTCCTATGTTATGTCTACCTAGTTATAGGTCCTATGTTATGTCTACCTAGTTATAGGTCCTATGTTACTGTATGTCTACCTAGTTATAGGTCCTATGTTATGTCTACCTAGTTATAGGTCCTATGTTACTGTATATCTACCTAGTTATTGGTCCTATGTTACAGTATGTCTACCTAGTTATAGGTCCTATGTTACTGTATGTCTACCTAGTTATAGGTCCTATGTTACTGTATGTCTACCTAGTTATAGGTCCTATGTTATTGTATGTCTACCTAGTTATAGGTCCTATGTTATGTCTATCTAGCTATTGGTCCTATGTTACTGTATGTCTATCTAGCTATAGGTCCTATGTTATGTCTATCTAGCTATAGGTCCTATGTTATGTCTATCTAGCTATAGGTCCTATGTTATTGTATGTCTACCTAGTTATAGGTCCTATGTTATGTCTACCTAGTTATAGGTCCTATGTTATTGTATGTCTACCTAGTTATAGGTCCTATGTTATTGTATGTCTACCTAGTTATAGGTCCTATGTTATGTCTACCTAGTTATAGGTCCTATGTTATGTCTACCTAGTTATAGGTCCTATGTTATTGTATGTCTACCTAGTTATAGGTCCTATGTTATGTCTACCTAGTTATAGGTCCTATGTTATTGTATGTCTACCTAGTTATAGGTCCTATGTTATTGTATGTCTACCTAGTTATAGGTCCTATGTTATGTCTACCTAGTTATAGGTCCTATGTTATGTCTACCTAGTTATAGGTCCTATGTTATGTCTACCTAGTTATAGGTCCTATGTTATTGTATGTCTACCTAGTTAAAGGTCCTATGTTACTGTATGTCTATCTAGCTATAGGTCCTATGTTACTGTATGTCTACCTAGTTATAGGTCCTATGTTACTGTATGTCTACCTAGTTATAGGTCCTATGTTACTGTATGTCTACCTAGTTATAGGTCCTATGTTACTGTATGTCTACCTAGTTATAGGTCCTATGTTATGTCTACCTAGTTATAGGTCCTATGTTACTGTATGTCTACCTAGTTATAGGTCCTATGTTACTGTATGTCTACCTAGTTATAAGTCCTATGTTATGTCTACCTAGTTATAGGTCCTATGTTACTGTATGTCTACCTAGTTATAGGTCCTATGTTACAGTATGTCTACCTAGTTATAGGTCCTATGTTACTGTATGTCTACCTAGTTATAGGTCCTATGTTATGTCTACCTAGTTATAGGTCCTATGTTATTGTATGTCTACCTAGTTATAAGTCCTATGTTATGTCTACCTAGTTATAGGTCCTATGTTATTGTATGTCTACCTAGTTATAAGTCCTATGTTATGTCTACCTAGTTATAGGTCCTATGTTATGTCTACCTAGTTATAGGTCCTATGTTACTGTATGTTTACCTAGTTATAGGTCCTATGTTATGTCTACCTAGTTATAGGTCCTATGTTACTGTATGTTTACCTAGTTATAGGTCCTATGTTACTGTATGTCTACCTAGTTATAGGTCCTATGTTATGTCTACCTAGTTATAGGTCCTATGTTATTGTATGTCTACCTAGTTATAAGTCCTATGTTATGTCTACCTAGTTATAGGTCCTATGTTATGTCTACCTAGTTATAGGTCCTATGTTATTGTATGTCTACCTAGTTATAGGTCCTATGTTACTGTATGTTTACCTAGTTATAGGTCCTATGTTACTGTATGTTTACCTAGTTATAGGTCCTATGTTATTGTATGTCTACCTAGTTATAGGTCCTATGTTATGTCTACCTAGTTATAAGTCCTATGTTATGTCTACCTAGTTATAGGTCCTATGTTACTGTATGTCTACCTAGTTATAGGTCCTATGTTATGTCTACCTAGTTATAAGTCCTATGTTATGTCTACCTAGTTATAGGTCCTATGTTATGTCTATCTAGCTATAGGTCCTATGTTATGTCTACCTAGTTATAGGTCCTATGTTACTGTATGTCTACCTAGTTATAAGTCCTATGTTATGTCTACCTAGTTATAGGTCCTATGTTACTGTATGTCTACCTAGTTATAGGTCCTATGTTATGTCTATCTAGCTATAGGTCCTATGTTATGTCTACCTAGTTGTAGGTCCTATGTTACTGTATGTCTACCTAGTTATCGGTCCTATGTTACAGTATGTCTACCTAGCTACAGGCCAAGCATCAGAAAACATGGATGAGTCCTAACCAGACCTATAAGGTGGTGCACTCTAAAGGGATATAGGATGCCTGTCAGGATGCTGGAACAGTGGCCTGGATGTGCAGTATGCTAACTCATTGAGTGTCTGAAAGAGATCAAGTTGAGACAACTCAGTCTTTGTTTTTAACTTTGTCTTGTCAGAGACCAGCCCAGGATGATCTATGTGGACATACTGAAGTGTGCCACGACCACCAAGGTGATGGCAGCAGCGCTCGGAGGCACACAGTGTCCCACCACACAGGTCAGACTCCGTTTGACCAGAGTCACGTAGGACATATGATGTAACAGATAGGACATACTGCATAGGGTACAACATGTAGCTTAGGACATATACCACTTCATGTAATAGTCAACAGTATGGGGCCACATCATTTGGGGAATAGGGTTTAATTTGAGATTTGACTCACTCTCTCTCTTGATGGTTTCACTCACACTTTCGTTACCTGCGGGAAATCAACGTTTGCCGTACACTAATGTCTGGTCCCTCCCATCTCTCTGTTCCTTTCTCTGCAGGTGTGTGTCCCTAAGTGTCCGTCTCACTTCTGGATGCTGTCTGCTGCTGCCTATGACCCCGACGCCAATCCCAAAGACTTCTTCCATCAGCAGTACTGTGACCACAGCCTCAACCTGACTACCACTACCTGGGTACAGGGCATTTTACACTGTTATCAATGTGCTTATAGAGACTGGAACTGGGTGTGTGGGACCATTAGTCCCAAGCAATCTGTCAAGCATAGCTACATTACAGTGTAGCTTATGTCTGTGTTTCATTCTGAGTTAAAGGGTTTGGTTGATTGGAAAACATTTTAATTTGAGGCATTGATTAGAAACAGATGTAGTTTCTACATGATTGCGTTTGTTATACAGTTGTTCTGTATATTGGCCATCCTTGTAGTCATGTTTGGTCCTGTACTCTCTTTTTCAGACTGTCCAAGAGATCCTTGATGCAGAACTTTGTCCGTCCTTCCTTGTTCCAAGTAAATCAGGTGAAGTAGTTTAACATGGCATCCATCCTCACATCTATTGATAGGACTGTTAATGTGTACATTAAATAATAGTTAAATAAAGGTTCAATCAAATAAAAAGGATGTCTACATAATCATGGTACAGAGGAGGAAGTGAAACAGCAGGAAACTGAGGTGAATCCACTCTGAACCTTTTCCTCACTCTACTCGTCCGTATGTTGCCGTTTGAATCACTACAGCTCTGGGGAGGTGTTTGCCCAGTCTACATGCTCTCAAAAGTGCTCCTTCCAACTTCACTCTGCCCGGAATGGCCTCCGTCAACGAGACAGTCAACAGCATCAGAAGCGCCATGGGGTTATCATTCATCCAATGAACTAATATTCTCCTGTAGATACTATACGCCTGTGTCCCAAATGGCACTCTTTTCCTTTTGTAGTGCACTATTTTTGACCAGGACCCATAGGGAATAAGGTGCCATTTGGGACACAGCATATGTGTAGCTAAACAGATCATCACTGTCCCCTAACCTACTATATCTTTCCATTATTCCAGCTCACTGATATCAGGCTTCAACAGAAAGGCTGTAGGAGTGAGGGTCTTTGAGGACTTTGCCTCCTCCTGGTACTGGATCTTACTGTAAGTCTGAGCTTCCAACTATCTCACAGTGGGTACATAGTACTACATAGAGCCATGGTACTACATAGAGCCATAGTACTACATAGAGCCATGGTACTACATAGAGTCATGGTACTACATAGAGCCATAGTACTACATAGAGCCATGGTACTACATAGAGCCATGATACTACATAGAGCCATGGTACTACATAGAGCCATAGTACTACATAGAGCCATGATACTACATAGAGCCATGATACTACATAGAGCCATGGTACTACATAGAGCCATAGTACTACATAGAGCCATGATACTACATAGAGCCATGGTACTACATAGAGCCATAGTACTACATAGAACCATGGCACTACATAGAGCCATAGTACTACATAGAGCCATGGTACTACATAGAGCCATGGTACTACATAGAGCCATGATACTACATAGAGCCATGGTACTACATAGAGCCATGATACTACATAGAGCCATGGTACTACATAGAGCCATGGTACTACATAGAGCCATAGTACTACATAGAGCCATGGCACTACATAGAGCCATGGTACTACATAGAGCCATTGTACTACATAGAGCCATGGTACTACATAGAGCCATAGTACTACATAGAGCCATGGTACTACGTAGAGCCATAGTACTACATAGAGCCATGATACTACATAGAGCCATGGTACTACATAGAGCCATGGTACTACATAGAGCCATGGTACTACATAGAGCCATAGTACTACATAGAGCCATGGTACTACATAGAGCCATGGTACTACATAGAGCCATAGTACTACATAGAGCCATGGTACTACATAGAGCCATAGTACTACATAGAGCCATGGTACTACATAGAGCCATAGTACTAAATAGAGCCATAGTACTACATAGAGCCATGGTACTACATAGAGCCATGGTACTACATAGAGCCATAGTACTACATAGAGCCATGGTACTACATAGAGCCATAGTACTACATAGAGCCATGGTACTACATAGAGCCATGGTACTACATAGAGCCATAGTACTACATAGAGCCATGGTACTACATAGAGGCATAGTACTACATAGAGCCATGGTACTACATAGAGCCATGGTACTACATAGAGCCATGGTACTACATAGAGCCATGGTACTACATAGAGGCATGGTTACATGGAACTCTATTCCACATCAAGTAACTCACGCAAGCAGTAAAATCTGATTTGAAAAACAGATTGACTTACAGGAGCAATTAGGGTTACGTGTCATGTTCAAGGGAACAGTGGCAGATTTTCCACTAGTCGGCTCTTAACCGCTAGGCTACCAGCCGCGCCAACCGTCAACAGCCAACCGGTACTAACGCTAGTAAACCAACCAACAGTAAATCTTGTCAGTCTACCAGCACCAACTAGTCCACTGGTGTTTTACACTGTATGTCTATACCATGCCTGAGCTGTCTCTGTTCCAATATCCACACTATCCTACCACTTAGTATGAAGCAATGTGTTGACCATGTATTAGAAGTGGTATGTCAGTATAGACATTGGATGTCTAGTTGTTTGCAGTGGTCTGGTGGTTGCTCTGGACAGTTGCTTGTCAACCAACCAACACTAATGCCAGTCAGTCAGAGTGTTTAGCATGCCCATACCATGCCTCAGCTGCTCTCCAACAGTTTGCTGCGTGCTGTGTTTGCAGTGGTCTGACGCTGGCTCTGCTAGTCAGTGTGGTGTTCCTGTTGCTGCTGAGGTACCTGGCCATTGTCCTGGTCTGGATTCTCATGGTGGGACTTCTGGTGGTGGGAGGCTACGGTAAGTCTGGCTCATACAGCCCTGCAGCCTGGCCTGGACTAAATTATGTGGATCATATGTAGGGATCAAGTGGTGGTGGTGTCTGTCTGTCTGTCTGTCCGCTTGCAGACAAGAAAGACAAGGGTCAACATGCTTTGCTTACTATTTTGACTTTCCAATGTTTTGTATCTAGCAATCACTATTTTATACTCACATACTGGCCTTATCTGGTTTTCTGTTCAATCTAGAATTATGACATCATTTGCATAATGGGTTCTTCTCCTCCCCAGGAATATGGCATTGCTACTCAGAATACTACCATTTCAGCACTTCTAAACTGAAGTTCGGGGATCTAAGCTTCAATACAAATATCTCAGTCTACCTTCAAGTCAAAGAGACCTGGCTTGCTTTCTGTGAGTTTGATCATTATGTACTGTCTATGGGTTATATTGGGCCTATATCAGTGGAGGCTGCTGAGGGGAGGACAGCTCATAATAGTATCTGGAACGAAGCGAAATTGTGTGTTTGGTGTATTTGATACCTTTCCACTCATTCCGCTCCATCCATTACCACAAGCCCCTCCTCCCAAATTAAGGTGCCACCAGCCTCCTGTGTCCAAAGATTGGCATATGTTTCTATTTAATTTAACCTTTTTTTTATCCAGAATGTCCCATTGAGGTCAGAGGACCTCTTTTACAAGGGAAACCTGGCCAGCTCAATAAAAAACACTATTTCTTTCTTTCCTCAGTGATCATCCTGTGTGTGTGGGAGTCCATTTTGATTCTGGTGCTTAGTTGTCTCAGGAGGAGACTCTCTGTTGCTGTTGCTCTCATGGAGGAGTCCAGCAGGTCGGACATTGCCTCAGATTTGATTTATTGTATTTGTTAGTGTTTTATCCTGTATGAAATGATGTGTAATGTGTGTGTTCTGTCGGCAGGGTGGTGGGTTACCTGATGTCCACCCTGCTCTACCCTCTGTTTACCTTTGTTCTGCTGGTGGTGTGTGTGGCCTACTGGGGAATGACCTCCCTGTATCCTTTGGCCCATCATACATGGGGTTTCCATTTCCAATGCTTTCTAATGCATAAGCTAACTGGTTATTTGCACTGCTTATTTTGTCATGTGTGTTTTAGCCAGGGGTTGGAACAGAACAGAAAACGAGAAAAGAACAAAATTTTTTAGAGGAACAGAGAGAGAATCGGGAACGAAAGTGATCTATACTGTTCTGGAACAGAACTGTAATTTTAAAAGCATGGGAACCGGTTAATAACGTTCTTTTAGGTTCCAGGCATTTTTTTACAGTCCCACAAAAAAACGCAACAAAGCACCTATGCAAAGCGTGTCTGTCACTCAGAAACGTATTCCAGTGTCTGCCTGCCAACTGAAAATCTTTACCCGTGTGTGTAGGCTACCTCCCCCTTCCCCTCCGAAGTATAGTTTACTGTAGCCCCTCCCCCTCCAAAGTATAGTCTACTGTAGCCTCCCCCCATGGAGTACAGTCTACTGTAACCCCCCCATCCGGAGTATAGTCTACTGTAGCCCCTCCCCCTCCAAAGTATAGTTTACTGTAGCCTCCCCCTCCAAAGTATAGTCCACTGTAGCCCCTCCCCCTCTGAAGTATAGTCTACTGTAGCCCCTCCCCCCAGGAGTGCAGTCTACTGTAACCCCTCCCTATCCGGAGTATAGTCTACTGTAGCCCCTCCCCCTCCAAAGTATAGTCTACTGTAACCCCTCCCTATCCGGAGTATAGTCTACTATAGCCCCTCCCTATCCGGAGTATAGTCTACTGTAGCCCCTCCCTATCCGGAGTATAGTCCACTGTAGCCCCTTCCCCTCTGAAGTATAGTCTACTGTAGCCCCTCCCCCCAGGAGTGCAGTCTACTGTAGCCCCTCCCTATCCGGAGTATAGTCTACTGTAGCCCCTCCCTATCCGGAGTATAGTCTACTGTAGCCCCTCTCCCCCCGAAGTATAGTCTACTGTAGCCCCTCCCCCTCCGAAGTATAGTCTACGGTAGCCCCTCCCCCTCCAAAGTATAGTCTACTGTAACCCCTCCCCATCCGGAGCATAGTCTACTGTAGCCCCTCTCCCCCCGAAGTATAGTCTACTGTAGCCCCTCCCCCTCCGGAGCATAGTCTACTGTAGCCCCTCCCCCTCCAAAGTATAGTCTACTGTAGCCCCTCTCCCCCCGAAGTATAGTCTACTGTAGCCCATCTCACCCGAAGTATAGTCTACTGTAGCCCCTCTCCCCCCGAAGTATAGTCTACTGTAGCCCCCCCATCCGGAGTATAGTCTACTGTAGCCCCTCCCCCCCGAAGTATAGTCGAATGTAACCCCTCCCCATCCGGAGTATAGTCTACTGTAACCCCTACCCCTCCGAAATATAGTCTACTGTAACCCCTACCCCTCCGAAATATAGTCTACTGTAGCCCCTCTCCCTTCAAAGTATAGTCTACTGTAACCCCTCCCCCTTCGAAGTATAGTCTACTGTAGCCCCTCCCCCTTCAAAGTATAGTCTACTGTAGCCCCTCCCCCTTCAAAGTATAGTCTACTGTAGCCCCTCCCCCTTCAAAGTATAGTCTACTGTAGCCCCTTTCCCTTCAAAGTATAGTCTACTGTAACCCCTCCCCCTTCGAAGTATAGTCTACTGTAGCCCCTCCCCCTTTGAAGTATAGTCTACTGTAGCCCCTCCCCCGTTGAAGTATAGTCTACTGTAGCCCCTCCCCCTTTGAAGTATAGTCTACTGTAGCCCCTCCCCCTTTGAAGTATAGTCTACTGTAACCCCTCCCCTTTGAAGTATAGTCTACTGTAGCCCCTCCCCCTTTGAAGTATAGTCTACTGTAGCCCCTCCCCCTTTGAAGTATAGTCTACTGTAACCCCTCCCCTTTGAAGTATAGTCTACTGTAGCCCCTCCCCCTTTGAAGTATAGTCTACTGTAGCCCCTCCCCCTTTGAAGTATAGTCTACTGTAGCCCCTCCCCCTTCAACGTATAGTCTACTGTAGCCCCTCCCCCTTCAAAGTATAGTCTACTGTAGCCCCTCCCCCTTTGAAGTATAGTCTACTGTAGCCCCTCCCCCTTTGAAGTATATCCTACTGTAGCCCCCCCCCCCTTTGAAGTATAGTCTACTGTAGCCCCTCCCCCTTTGAAGTATAGTCTACTGTAACCCCTCCCCTTTGAAGTATAGTCTACTGTAGCCCCTCCCCCTTTGAAGTATAGTCTACTGTAGCCCCTCCCCCTTTGAAGTATAGTCTACGGTAGCCCCTCCCCCTTTGAAGTATAGTCTACTGTAGCCCCTCCCCCTTTGAAGTATAGTCTACTGTAGCCCCTCCCCCTTTGAAGTATAGTCTACTGTAGCCCCCCCCCCCTTTGAAGTATAGTCTACTGTAGCCCCTCCCCTTTTGAAGTATAGTCTACTGTAGCCCCTCCCCCTTTGAAGTATAGTCTACTGTAGCCCCTCCCCCTTTGAAGTATAGTCTACTGTAGCCCCCCCCCCCCCCCCTTTGAAGTATAGTCTACTGTAGCCCCTCCCCCTTTGAAGTATAGTCTACTGTAGCCCCTCCCCCTTTGAAGTATAGTCTACTGTAGCCCCTCCCCCTTTGAAGTATAGTCTACTGTATAGTTTGCCCCCTCCATAGCAAGCTGCTCTATCCACACTGATTGGTAAAGTCGAGCTAAATGTAAAAAAAAGGAAGAGAAAGGAACAATATAAACAATGACTTCGAACCGATTCATAACTTTTGTTTCCTGGTCGGAACAGTGGAACGGAAACAAAAAAAATGATGGTTCTGTTCAAAACGAAATGATTGGAAAATAATTTTGTTTCCAACCCCTGGTTTTCGCCTTTAGTTTGGTTGGGTCCTTGACTCGAGGCTCCCCACAGATACTTGGTCACATCAGGGGCCCCTCTCTACAGAGTGGTGTCTCTTAGCGACCCCTCTGTAGATAAGTGTAGTCTCATCAACGGCTCTGAGACCTGCAAGCCACAGGTAGATGGCTTCGCTTCTATTGGTTTCAATTGACAAATGATTCTGATGTCAGAACCCCATGTTTGCAACCCACCTTGAAATTAGGTAAACTAGGGGAAACACTGCCTCCCACTTGTCTCATATTTCTCTCCTCCTCCCCTGTCCTCTCCTCTCCCTACCCAGACGTTCAACTCCTCGGCCTACCCATACTGCCCGTCGGTGCGCTGCATCTTCTTCAGGTACGATGACACGGGCCTGTTCCAGCAGAACCTGGTTTACCTGCAGGTCTTCAACATCTTTGCCTTCCTGTGGTGTGTGAACTTTGTCATCGCCCTGGGCCAATGTACCCTGGCTGGGACCTTTGCTTCATACTACTGGGCCTTCAGCAAGCCTACAGAAATCTCACCCTTCGCCCTGTCCCAGTGCTTCATACGCACTCTACAGTAAGACATGAGGGACTAAGGGTTTCTGTGGGTGGGGACATAGGATTGTGCCTTAAGCCAGACAGCTCTGACACACACACTTATCCCACCGGACATGCTACCAGGGGTCTTTTCACAGTCCCCAAATCCAGAACAAATTCAATAAAGCGTACAGTATTATATAGAGCCCTTATTGCATGGAACTTCCTTCCATCTCATATTGCTGAAATAAACAGCAAACTTGGTTTCAAAAAGCAGATAAAGCAACACCTCACAGCACAACGCCTCTCCCCTATTGGACCTAGATAGTTTGTGTGTATCTACTGATATGTAGGCTACATGTGCCTTTTTTAATGTATGTAGTTCTGCCTTTGAGCTGTTCTTGTCTGTTGATGTTCTGTATTATGTCATTCTGTATTATGTTTTGTGTGGATCCCAGGGAGAGTAGCTGCTGCTTTTGCAACAGCTAATGGAGATCCTAATAAAATACCAAAATACCACAAAGCTTACCTACCTGTATCTTGAATATGAGGGCACTAGTTGTAGTAGATAAGCTAAGCATAATGATGGGTCAGTGTGAAGAGATATTTGATGTCATATCTTTTTAGACTGCGTCTACTGTGGTGTATTTCAGTAGCAGACGTTGGGTTCTGCTCGTGTGTTCATATGGAGTTCATTATGAAATGTGTTTATTTCTTCCATTCCTGGAAGGTACCACGTGGGCTCTCTGGCATTCGGAGCCCTCCTCCTCACCTGCTTCCAGCTTGTCAGGTTGGTGCTGGAGTACCTGAACCATAAGACCAGGGGTAAGGCCACACACACACACACCACACCACACCACACTACACCACACCACACACACACCACACACACACACACCACACACCACACACACACACACACACACACATACACACATACACACATACACACAGTATGGTTTTATGAGTCATTGACTAAAGGGAGCATCCTATTAATGTGACTGTATGATTCCCCAGTCATTGACTAAAGGGAATCCCATGTTGTGATGTGTCTCCAGGTTCTCAGAGTGCCTGTGGTCGGTTCCTGTTTAACTGTCTCAGATGCTGCTTCTGGTGTCTGGAATACTTCCTGAAGATCCTCAACAGGAACGCTTATATCATGGTCAGTCACATGACTGTCTGTCACTGTCTGGCATTCCTTTTAGCAGCCATTAGCATCCACCTGTTCTAGCTCAGTTGGTCATTTATTCTTGGTGTAGGAACATGCAGTTCATCCTCGTCAGTAATGTCAGTAATGCATCATTCTGAATGACTGATAGATCGCCATCTACGGGGAGAGCTTCTGTGTGTCAGCCAAAAATGCATACAGTCTGTTGATGAGGCACATCGGACGGTAAGACTGGGTTTATTTGGTTGGTCGATCTTCTGCTCTCTCTCTTTTATTTTTATTTTTCCTTCACTTCCATTATAGTCGAAGACATTATATATTAGTTTCTATGTAAGATGCTTCCGTGTTGTCAAGATTCTTTAATGTGTCATCCTCTCGTTGGCCACAGGGTGGTGCTACTGGACAGAGTGACAGACATGCTCATATTCTTTGGCAAACTACTAGTGGTGGCAATAGTTGGTAAGAGAAGTTTACATGAACTCACATTTGTTTGAACTTTAAGTATGAATAGCAGCCTGAAATCAAATTGGATTTAATTGGCCCAGTGCTGTCTGGGTTTGGCTGGAGTAGGCTGTCATTGTAAATAAGAATTTGTTCTTAACTCACTTGCCTAGTTAGATAAAGGTTACCTAATAAACACAAACAGACTGGATTTCAGGCTTAATGAATACTGAGTTTAATATATTGTGTCTGGACTTCTGATATTATAAGAATCTTCATACACATGAAATAGTATAAGGCATAGTACTGTAACTATTGTGTTGGCCATTTTATCTTCAGTGGTTGTGTTTATTATCAGCATCTTGTTTTCCTTCACTAAGGAAGTATGACTAATATAATGATCTAATGGCTGACCTGTCTCTGTTTTATCAGGTGTGTTGGCTTTCTTCTTCTTCTCTGGACAAATCCGCCTGCCTGGCGACACGTTCCAGGCCGAGATGCTCAACTATTACTGGGTTCCCATCCTGGCACGTCCATGCAACAGTGTTGTTACCAAACACTCAACACTCACAGTTCTTCATTGACATTCTATCTTCGATGAACACATTAGACCAGCGTTTCCCAAACTCGGTCCTCGGGACCCCTAGGGGTGCAAGTTTAGTTTTTTACCCAAACACCACACAGCTGATTCAAATGATTAAAGCTTGATAATTAGATGATCATTTGAATCAGCTGTGTAATGCTAGGTCAAAAACCAAAACGTAAACTCCTTGGGGGCCGAGGACCAAGTTAGGGAAACCCTGTATTAGATGTTGTATGCAGGTTTGAAATGGATTTAGAAATGAGATCATGAAAATGGCTGATTTTCATGTAGTTTCTTTCACTGTTGAACTTAGTAGAACCTCCTTTGATATGAGATGATTATTTATCTTTTAGCCCCTTTTCTCCCCAATTTCGTGGTATCCATTTGGTAGTTAGTCTTGTCTCATTGCTGCAACCCCCGTACGGACTCAGGAGAGGTGAAGGTCAAGAGCCATGCGTCCTTCGAAACACAATCCAAGCAAGCCGCACTGCTTCTTGACACAGCGCTCATCCAACCCAGAAGCCAGCCGCACCAATGTGTCGGAGGAAACACAGTACACCTGGCAACCGTGTCAGCGTGCATTGCACCCAACACGCCACACGAGTCACTAGTGCACGCTGGAACAAGGACATCCCAGCCAAACCCTCCCCTAGTCCGTACGACACTGGGCCAATTGTGCACCGCCCCATGGGTCTCCCAGTCGCAGCCAGCGGCAACAGAGCCTGGACTCAAACCCAGAATCTGTAGTGGCACAGCTAGCAGCACATCTAGCACTGTGATGCAGTGCCTTAGACCACTGCGCCACTCGGGAGGCGGATATGAGACTATTAACGCAGTAGCCTGTGTTGATAACTGCCGTGTATTTTTAAAGTTACATTTACTGTATGTATTGTCAGCAGTGTATTGATTGGTGCTGTTAGAACTCATGCAGCTATGTTGTCGTAATGTTCCTCTGCAGACAGTGATGGCCGGAGCCTACCTCATCGCTCAGGGCTTCTTCAGTGTCTACAGCATGTGTGTTGACACCCTGTTTCTCTGCTTCTGTGAGTACCAACACCATCTAACTCTCCAACAGCACAACACCACCTAACCCTCCAACACCACAACACCACCTAACCCTCCAAAACCTACACCACTATAACTCTAACAGGGTAAGGTGGTCTTGTGGTACAGTAGTGTAAGGAAGAGTAAGGTATAATATAGTAAGGTATAGTAAGGTATAATATAGTAAGGTATAATATAGTAAGGTATAGTAAGGTATAATATAGTAAGGTATAGTAAGGTATAATATAGTAAGGTACAGTAAGGTGTAATATAGTAAGGTATAATATAGTAAGGTATAGTAAGGTATAATATAGTAAGGTATAGTAAGGTGTAATATAGTAAGGTATAGTAAGGTATAATATAGTAAGGTATAGTAAGGTATAATATAGTAAGGTATAATATAGTAAGGTATAGTAAGGTATAATATAGTAAGGTATAATATAGTAAGGTATAGTAAGGTATAATATAGTAAGGTACAGTAAGGTGTAATATAGTAAGGTGTAATATAGTAAGGTATAGTAAGGTATAATATAGTAAGGTATATTATAGTAAGGTATAGTAAGGTATAATATAGTAAGGTACAGTAAGGTGTAATATAGTAAGGTGTAATATAGTAAGGTACAGTAAGGTGTAATATAGTAAGGTATAATATAGCAAGGTAGAGTAAGGTATAATATAGTAAGGTATAATATAGTAAGGTATAGTAAGGTATAATATAGTAAGGTATAGTAAGGTATAATATAGTAAGGTAGAGTAAGGTATAATATAGTAAGGTATAGTAAGGTATAATATAGCAAGGTAGAGTAAGGTATAATATAGTAAGGTATAATATAGTAAGGTATAGTAAGGTATAATATAGTAAGGTATAGTAAGGTATAATATAGTAAGGTATAATATAGTAAGGTATAATATAGTAAGGTATAGTAAGGTATAATATAGTAAGGTATAGTAAGGTATAATATTGCAAGGTAGAGTAAGGTATAATATAGTAAGGTATAATATAGTAAGGTATAGTAAGGTATAATATAGTAAGGTATAGTAAGGTATAATATAGTAAGGTATAGTAAGGTATAATATAGCAAGGTAGAGTAAGGTATAATATAGTAAGGTGTAATATAGTAAGGTGTAATATATTAAGATACAATATAGTAAGGTATAATATAGTAAGGTACAATATAGTACCGTATAATATAGTAAGATACAGTATAGTATTGTACAGTATAGTAAGGTACAGTATAGTAAGGTGTAATATAGTGTCATGACGTTGCCCTCTTTGGATACAGCAAGCCCCATCCCCCTCTCCCTTTCCTCCTTCAACTAGGCTGCTGTGGTCAGAGAGAGGTCATAAATTCCTGAGGATCTCCTCATGGCCACACAGTGTAAGAGAATTTTCATAGAGGACAAAGGAATTTCTTCCACCTCACAGAACTTGAGGTCCGAACAAATTTAATTTTCCTGGAGAAAGTATAAAAGATCGGTGAAGAATCCAGCTATGAACTGGTCCATTTGTTACAATTTGGGGAAGCTCATGGGAGGTGGTGTGGCCACATTACCATGACGCGGTTTATATAATAGCCTCAGATATGAGGTTTACATCTAGTTGTTGTATAAGATGAATGAGTGAGTGAGTATGATACTGTTTGTAAAATTGTGTAATGTGATTTTGGACTGTTTAATGAAGGAAACTCCAATTCCCTTTTGAGTTGAACTAAATCAGAGGACCGCCCCTGAGCCCAGTTAGGGTCAGGCATCCTGGGACAGCCCCTTTTCTGCAATTCCCTATAAAACCCAATTTTGAGAAATTCTCAGGCAGACCATGTTTCTCTCAATCACGGGAGTACAAAGGTTGCAGACCATTGCTGAATCTTTTAATCATACCACGTGGTTAAACTCTTAGACTATCGATACCGACAGAATAAGAACAAGTCTTTGATATGAATTACTAGTCTGCAGCTAGGAATTCGGTATCATTGAACGCGAAGAACGACAACCGCCGAAACATCCATTCTACAACATGAATGAATGTCACTCTGAACTATCCACTAACCACGACAGAGAGAGACGGACAATTCTACAAAAGAAACAAACTTTTCAACAGTGGTCAAGATGACACACTGAGCGTAAATATAGATATTGATTGCAATTGTTCCCGAATGAGTGAGCGTTCATGTGCAAAGGATTAGCATTTCATTTGTTATAAATATCAACTCTGTAGTGACATCTTAAAATAAATCATTCATTAATCAGAAGACTATTTGATCAGATATAAAATATCTGAAAAGTTATTTTAGGAAATGATAACTTTGTAATCTGATTATTTTCCTTGGTGCCCCGACTTCCTAGTTAATTACAGTTACATAATCAGTTTAATCGCGTAATACTAATTACAGAGAATCTTTGATAAAAACTAAGTCTTCAATTTAATGATAGTAAAGACATGACAAAAGTAAAGCACAGTATGGTAAGGTACAGTATGGTAAGGTACAGTATAGTAAGGTATTGTAAGGTACAGTATAGTAAGGTACAGTATAGTAAGGTATGGTAAGGTACAGTATAGTAAGGTACAGTATAGTAAGGCATTGTAAGGTACAGTATAGTAAGGTATTGTAAGGTACAGTATAGTAAGGTATTGTAAGGTACAGTATAGTAAGGTATTGTAAGGTACAGTATGGTAAGGTATTGTAAGGTACAGTATAGTAAGGTATGGTAAGGTACAGTATAGTAAGGTATTGTAAGGTACAGTATAGTAAGGTATGGTAAGGTACAGTATAGTAAGGTATTGTAAGGTACAGTATAGTAAGGTATGGTAAGGTACAGTATAGTAAGGTATTGTAAGGTACAGTATAGTAAGGTATTGTAAGGTACAGTATAGTAAGGTATTGTAAGGTACAGTATGGTAAGGTATTGTAAGGTACAGTATAGTAAGGTATTGTAAGGTACAGTATAGTAAGGTATGGTAAGGTACAGTATAGTAAGGTATAATATATTAAGGTATGGTAAGGTACAGTATAGTAAGGTATTGTAAGGTACAGTATAGTAAGGTATTGTAAGGTACAGTATAGTAAGGTATAATATATTAAGGTATGGTAAGGTACAGTATAGTAAGGTATAATATATTAAGGTATGGTAAGTTATAGTAGAGTAGTAGAGTAGTAGAGTGACTCCAGTGTTTCTCCCTCATACAGTGGAAGATCTAGAGAGGAATGATGGAACAATGCAGAAGCCTTATTACATGTCCAGGAACCTGATGAGGATCCTCCGCAAACCCAAACCGTTTGTTACAGCCCTGCCAGAGTAGTAGTAACCTTTAACCCCTGAGTTAACCCCTAACCTTTAGCCCAACCCTCTTCCAATAAACCTATCAGCATTCTTATTCTGGCTACCTATGGTGTATATATTTAGGGAGTCAGAAATGCATCCTTCGTTGTTAAAAGAGGAAGTATTTATACGAAATAGAAAATATTATTCTATACATTCCAATTACTTCACCATTACTGCACAATACTACACAATATATGCCTTCTCTTATAAGAATACTTTCTCTAGAGCCGAATGATTGATAGAAATGTAATGTGATCACTGTACATGAACAAACTCTGTGAGAGGTCAAGGCCCAGGTCTGGGCAGTGCTATGACTGAGTAGGCCTTGGCTTTGAGTACCACACTGGCTACTCCTATCAGGTCTGGTAGAGAGGTCTGGCTTTCAGCAGGTACAAACTGGAAATCTCGCAACAAGTAGGCGGTGAACAGAAACAATTCCATTTTGGCCACGGCCTCCCCCAAACACAGCCGAGCGCCCCCTCCGAAAGGCAGGAGAGCACGCGTCGAGGCCCCCCCACCCTCCAGGAACCGCTCTGAAAGAGAGAGGGTCTACTGTTAGCTGCTGCTGGAACTATGTTGCTGAGCCAAGTGAAAGCAATGCTAGGTTGCATCCCAAATGGTACCCTATTCCCTATATAGTGCACTACTTTTAACCTGAGCCTTATAGGGAATAGGATGCCATTTGGGACATTGCCAGTACACTCAATAGCCCAGCACCTGGTTTGAAGGAATAGGGATCCGTCCACACTGCAGGGTCATGATGCGCCCCAAACAAATTGGGGATGATGACAGTGTTCTTAGGGATGAAGTAGCCTGCAATACTGAACACATATGGAATAGACACAGAATTATACTGTACATTGCAAATACATTGAGTATATCAAACATGAGAAACACCTTCCTAATATTGAGTTGTACCCCCACCCCCTCCCTCAGAACAGCCTCAATTCATTGGGACATGGACTACAAGGTGTGGAAAGCGTTCCACAGGGATGCTGGCCCATGTTTACTCCAATGTTTCCCACAGTTGTCAAGTTGGCTGGATGTCCTTTGAGAGGTGGATGAAACTTGATACACACAGGAAATTGTTAACAGTGAAAAACCCAGCAGCGTTGCAGTTATTTTTTTCTTCTTTTTTACCCATTTTTCTCCCCAATTTCATGGTATCCAATTGTTGTAGTAGCTACTATCTTGTCTCATCGCTACAACTCCCGTACGGGCTCGGGAGAGACGAAGGTTGAAAGTCATGCTTCCTCCGATACACAACCCAACTAGCCGTACTGCTTCTTAACACTGCTTCTTAACACATCCAACCCGGAAGCCAGCCACACCAATGTGCCGGAGGAAACACCGTGCACCTGGCAACCTTGGTTAGCGCGCACTGCGCCCGGCCCGCCACAGGAGTAGCTGGTGCGCGATGAGACAAGGACATCCCTACCGACCAAGCCCTCCCTAACCCGGACGATGCCTAGGCCAATTGTGCGTCGCCCCACGGACCTCCCGGTCGCGGCCAGTTACGACAGAGCCTGGGTGCGAACCTAGGGACTCTGATGGCACAGCTGGCAATGCAGTACAGCGCCCTTAACCACTGCGCCACCCGGGAGGCCGCGTTGCAGTTCTTGACACAAACTGATGCGCCTGGCACCTACTACCATACCCCATTTAAAGGCAATGGAATATTTTGTCTTGCCCATTCACCTTCTGAATGGCACACATACACAATCCATGTCCCAATTGTCTCAAGGCTTAAAAATCCTTCTTTAACCTGTCTCCTCCCCTTCATCTACACTGATTCGCCTGGTCTGCCTGGATTCGCCTGGCCAGTCTGTGATTTGGAAAGAGCAGGTGTTCTTAATGTTTTACTATACTCAGTGTATAAACATGCATTAGTACTGTATGATGAGGTATTACATTTAGGTAGAAAAACGGCACAGAAGGGAAGTTGGCAAGGCAAATGTACTGTACAAAGCAGAGTAACAGCATCAAAACATAAACTCCCTTAGGATGGTGAAAGTTACACATAGCTGTACAGTACTTTCCCACAGTGCATTTATTGAGATGCTCTGTAGAGTAATCTTATACAGTAATGATATACAGTAATGATATTACAGTAAAGATATACAGTAATGATATAGAGTAGAGATATACAGTAATGTTATACAGTAATGCTATACTGTACTACAGTAAGTATATCTCAGAGGAGACTGGTGGGAGGGGTTATAGGAGGACAGGCTCATTGTAATGGCTGGAATGGATTTGATGGAATACATCAAATAAATGGAAATGTTTGACTCTGTTCCATTTATTCCATTTTAGCCCGTCCTACTATAGCTCTTCCCACAAGCCTCCCATGGTATAGCTTCTATTCACCTGCTGTCTCTGATGGCTCTGTGAGGCACAGCTAGCGGAGCCACAGGTCTGAGTCTGAGCACCTCACTGATCACAGCACACAGCACTGGCAGCCTGTGTCTGTCACTGTACTGAGGGTAGCGCCCGTCCAGCACCGAACACAACTCATCATACACTCTGTACTGCACCTAGGGAGGAGGAAAGAGAGAGAGACAGAGATGGAGGGAGAGGGAGAGTAAGAGAGACGGAGGGAGAGAGAAAGAGAGAGAGAGAGAGAGAGTAAGAGAGACGGAGGGAGAGAGAAAGAGAGAGAGAGAGAGAGTAAGAGAGACAGAGGGAGAGATAAAGGGAGAGAGAGTGAGAGATATTGAGTGAGAGAGAAAGAGAGAAGCATCTCACCATGTGAAGTGATCTCAAACGTAAGTTTTGACATACAGTCTATAATGGAATGCAAGCCAACAACACATCTGTGGGTTTCAGTCTAGTTCCATCTCTATAGAATACTATGTAAAGCATATATCAAAGGTCTGAGGACACTGGCGAATACACTGTATTGTATTGTATTGTAGTGTAGGTTATTGTAGTATAGTGTGTAGAGTAGTGTTGTGTAATGCATTGTATTATAGTGTGGTATAGAGCAGTGTAGTGTAGTGTATATACTTCTGTAGTGTAGTGTATTGTATTGTAGTATAATGTGTAGAGTAGTGTAGTATAGTGTAGTGTAGTGTAATGCATTGTATTATAGTGTGGTATAGAGTAGTGTAGTATAGTGTAGTGTAGTGTAATGCATTGTATTATAGTGTGGTATAGAGCAGTGTAGTGTAGTGTAGTTTAGTGTATAGAGTTATGTAGTGTAGTGATGTGTAGTGTATATAATATGTAGTGTAGTGTATCTAGTTCTGTAGTGTAGTGCAGTGTAGTGTATAGAGTTATGTAGTGTAGTGCAGTGTAGTGTATAGAGTTCTGTAGTGTAGTGATGTGTAGTGTATCTAGTTCTGTAGTGTACTGATGTGTAGTGTATCTAGTTCTGTAGTGTAGTGCAGTGTAGTGAATAGAGTTCTGTAGTGTAGTGATGTGTAGTGTATCTAGTTCTGTAGTGTAGTGCAGTGTAGTGAATAGATGTCTGTAGTGTAGTGCAGTGGTTCCCACACTTTTATTAGTCCCCTACCCCTTCAAACATTCAACATCCAGCTGCATACCCCCTCTACCCTGGTGGTAGTATAGTGTATCTAATTATGTAGTGTAGTGTAGTGTATAGAGTTCTGTAGTGTAGTATAGTGTATCTAATTCTGTAGTGTAGTGTAGTGTATAGAGTTCTGTAGTGTAGTATAGTGTATCTAATTCTGTAGTGTAGTGTAGTATAGTGCATCTAATTCTGTAGTGTAGTATAGTGTATCTAATGCTGTTGTGTAGTGTATAGAGTTCTGTAGTGTAGTGTAGTATAGTGTATCTAATTCTGTAGTGTAGTGTATAGAGTTCTGTAGTGTAGTATAGTGTATCTAATTCTGTAGTGTAGTGTAGTATAGTGCATCTAATTCTGTAGTGTAGTATAGTGTATCTAATGCTGTTGTGTAGTGTATAGAGTTCTGTAGTGTAGTGTAGTATAGTGTATCTAATTCTGTAGTGTAGTGTATAGAGTTCTGTAGTGTAGTATAGTGTATCTAATTCTGTAGTGTAGTGCAGTGTAGTGTATAGAGTTCTGTAGTGTAGTGATGTGTAGTGTATCTAGTTCTGTAGTGTACTGATGTGTAGTGTATCTAGTTCTGTAGTGTAGTGCAGTGTAGTGAATAGAGTTCTGTAGTGTAGTGATGTGTAGTGTATCTAGTTCTGTAGTGTAGTGCAGTGTAGTGAATAGATGTCTGTAGTGTAGTGCAGTGGTTCCCACACTTTTATTAGTCCCCTACCCCTTCAAACATTCAACATCCAGCTGCATACCCCCTCTACCCTGGTGGTAGTATAGTGTATCTAATTATGTAGTGTAGTGTAGTGTATAGAGTTCTGTAGTGTAGTATAGTGTATCTAATTCTGTAGTGTAGTGTAGTGTATAGAGTTCTGTAGTGTAGTATAGTGTATCTAATTCTGTAGTGTAGTGTAGTATAGTGCATCTAATTCTGTAGTGTAGTATAGTGTATCTAATGCTGTTGTGTAGTGTATAGAGTTCTGTAGTGTAGTGTAGTATAGTGTATCTAATTCTGTAGTGTAGTGTATAGAGTTCTGTAGTGTAGTATAGTGTATCTAATTCTGTAGTGTAGTGTAGTATAGTGCATCTAATTCTGTAGTGTAGTATAGTGTATCTAATGCTGTTGTGTAGTGTATAGAGTTCTGTAGTGTAGTGTAGTATAGTGTATCTAATTCTGTAGTGTAGTGTATAGAGTTCTGTAGTGTAGTATAGTGTATCTAATTCTGTAGTGTAGTGCAGTGTAGTGTATAGAGTTCTGTAGTGTAGTGATGTGTAGTGTATCTAGTTCTGTAGTGTACTGATGTGTAGTGTATCTAGTTCTGTAGTGTAGTGCAGTGTAGTGAATAGAGTTCTGTAGTGTAGTGATGTGTAGTGTATCTAGTTCTGTAGTGTAGTGCAGTGTAGTGAATAGATGTCTGTAGTGTAGTGCAGTGGTTCCCACACTTTTATTAGTCCCCTACCCCTTCAAACATTCAACATCCAGCTGCATACCCCCTCTACCCTGGTGGTAGTATAGTGTATCTAATTATGTAGTGTAGTGTAGTGTATAGAGTTCTGTAGTGTAGTATAGTGTATCTAATTCTGTAGTGTAGTGTAGTGTAGTGTATAGAGTTCTGTAGTGTAGTATAGTGTATCTAATTCTGTAGTGTAGTGTATAGAGTTCTGTAGTGTAGTGTAGTATAGTGTATCTAATTCTGTAGTGTAGTGTAGTGTATAGAGTTCTGGAGTGTAGTATAGTGTATCTAATTCTGTAGTGTAGTGTATAGAGTTCTGTAGTGTAGTGTATAGAGTTCTGTAGTGTATTGTATAGAGTTCTGCAGTGTAGTGTATTGAGTTCTGTAGTGTAGTGTATAGAGTTCTGTAGTGTAGTGTATAGAGTTCTGT
Organism: Oncorhynchus kisutch; assembly: GCF_002021735.2. NCBI lineage: Eukaryota > Metazoa > Chordata > Actinopteri > Salmoniformes > Salmonidae > Oncorhynchus > Oncorhynchus kisutch. Next base: position 96,271 of record NW_022263212.1, read on the forward strand.
AGTGTAGTGTATAGAGTTCTGTAGTGTATAGAGTTGTGTAGTGTAGTGTATACAGTTATGTAGTGTAGTGTAGTGTATAGAGTTCTGTAGTGTAGTGTATAGAGTTGTGTAGTGTATTGTATAGAGTTCTGTAGTGTAGTGTATAGATTTCTGTAGTGTAGTGTATAGAGTTGTGTAGTGTATTGTATAGAGTTCTGTAGTGTAGTGTATAGAGTTCTGTAGTGTAGTGTATAGAATTCTGTATTGTATAGAGTTGTGTAGTGTAGTGCATAGAGTTCTGTAGTGTCTAGAGTTGTGTAGTCTAGTGTATACAGTTATGTAGTGTAGTGTAGTGTATAGAGTTGTGTAGTGTAGTGTATAGAGTTGTGTAGTGTATTGTATAGAGTTCTGTAGTGTAGTGTATAGAGTTCTGTAGCGTAGTGTATAGAGTTGTGTAGTGTATTATATAGAGTTCTGTAGTGTAGTGCAGTGTAGTGAATAGAGTTCTGTAGTGTAGTGATGTGTAGTGTATCTAGTTCTGTAGTGTAGTGCAGTGTAGTGAATAGATGTCTGTAGTGTAGTGCAGTGGTTCCCACACTTTTATTAGTCCCCTACCCCTTCAAACATTCAACATCCAGCTGCATACCCCCTCTACCCTGGTGGTAGTATAGTGTATCTAATTATGTAGTGTAGTGTAGTGTATAGAGTTCTGTAGTGTAGTATAGTGTATCTAATTCTGTAGTGTAGTGTAGTATAGTGCATCTAATTCTGTAGTGTAGTATAGTGTATCTAATGCTGTTGTGTAGTGTATAGAGTTCTGTAGTGTAGTGTAGTATAGTGTATCTAATTCTGTAGTGTAGTGTATAGAGTTCTGTAGTGTAGTATAGTGTATCTAATTCTGTAGTGTAGTGTAGTGTAGTGTATAGAGTTCTGTAGTGTAGTATAGTGTATCTAATTCAGTAGTGTAGTGTATAGAGTTCTGTAGTGTAGTGTAGTATAGTGTATCTAATTCTGTAGTGTAGTGTAGTGTATAGAGTTCTGGAGTGTAGTATAGTGTATCTAATTCTGTAGTGTAGTGTATAGAGTTCTGTAGTGTAGTGTATAGAGTTCTGTAGTGTAGTGTATAGAGTTCTGTAGTGTAGTGTATAGAGTTCTGTAGTGTAGTGTATAGAGTTCTGTAGTGTAGTGTATAGAGTTCTGTAGTGTAGTGTATAGAGTTCTGTAGTGTAGTGTATAGAGTTCTGCAGTGTAGTGTATTGAGTTCTGTAGTGTAGTGTATAGAGTTCTGTAGTGTAGTGTATAGAGTTCTGTAGTGTAGTGTATAGATTTCTGTAGTGTAGTGTATAGAGTTGTGTAGTGTATTGTATAGAGTTCTGTAGTGTAGTGTATAGAGTTCTGTAGTGTAGTGTATAGAATTCTGTATTGTATAGAGTTGTGTAGTGTAGTGCATAGAGTTCTGTAGTGTCTAGAGTTGTGTAGTCTAGTGTATACAGTTATGTAGTGTAGTGTAGTGTATAGAGTTGTGTAGTGTAGTGTATAGAGTTGTGTAGTGTATTGTATAGAGTTCTGTAGTGTAGTGTATAGAGTTCTGTAGCGTAGTGTATAGAGTTGTGTAGTGTATTGTATAGAGTTCTGTAGTGTAGTGTATAGAGTTCTGTAGTGTAGTGTATATATTTCTGTAGTGTAGTGTGTAGAGTTCTGTAGTGTAGTGTATAGAGTTCTGTAGTGTATAGAGTTGTGTAGTGTATAGAGTTCTGTAGTGTATAGAGTTCTGTAGTGTAGTGTATAGAGTTGTGTAGTGTATACAGTTATGTAGTGTAGTGTATAGAGTTCTGTAGTGTAGTGTATAGAGTTCTGTAGGGTAGTGTGTAGAGTTCTGTAGTGTATAGAGTTGTGTAGTGTATAGAGTTATGTAGTGTATAGAGTTCTGTAGTGTAGTGTATAGAGTTATGTAGTGTAGTGTATAGAGTTCTGTAGTGTAGTGTATAGAGTTCTGTAGTGTAGTGTGTAGAGTTCTGTAGTGTAGTGTGTAGAGTTCTGTAGTGTAGTGTGTAGAGTTCTGTAGTGTAGTGTATAGAGTTCTGTAGTGTAGTGTATAGAGTTGTGTAGTGTAGTGTATACAGTTGTGTAGTGTAGTGTATAGAGTTCTGTAGTGTAGTGTATAGTTCTGTGGTGTAGAGTATTGCGTTCTGTAGTGTATAGAGTTCTGTAGTGTAGTGTCGTGTACTGAGTTATTTAGTGTAGTGTAGTGTATAGAGTTTTGTAGTGTAGTGTATAGAGTTCTGTAGTGTAGTGTACTGAGTTCTGTAGTGTAGTGTATAGAGTTCTGTAGTGTAGTGTAGTGTACTGAGTTCTGTAGTGTAGTGTAGTGTAGTGTATTGAGTTTTGTAGTGTAGTGTATTGAGTTCTGTAGTGTATAGAGTTCTGTAGTGTAGTGTACTGAGTTCTGTAGTGTAGTGTAGTGTATTGAGTTTTGTAGTGTTGTGTATTGTATTGAGTTCTGTAGTGTAGTGTATAGAGTTCTGTAGTGTAGTGTATAGAGTTCTGTAGTTTAGTGTATTGAGTTCTGTAGTGTATTGTATAGAGTTCTATAGTGTAGTGTATAGAGTTCTGTAGTGTATTGTATAGAGTTCTGTAGTGTAGTGTATAGAGTTTTGTAGTGTTGCGTATTGTATTGAGTTCTGCAGTGTAGTGTATAGAGTTCTGTAGTGTAGTGTATAGAGTTCTGTAGTGTAGTGTATAGAGTTTTGTAGTGTAGTGTATAGAGTTCTGTAGTGTAGTGTATAGAGTTTTGTAGTGTAGTGTATAGAGTTCTGTAGTGTAGTGTATAGAGTTCTGTAGTGTATTGTATAGAGTTTTGTAGTGTTGCGTATTGTATTGAGTTCTGTAGTGTAGTGTATAGAGTTCTGTAGTGTAGTGTATAGAGTTCTGTAGTGTAGTGTATAGAGTTCTGTAGTAGTAGTTATGTAGTGTAGTGTAGTGTATAGAGTTCTGTAGTGTAGTGTATAGAGTTCTGTAGTGTAGTGTATAGAGTTCTGTAGTGTAGTGTATTGAGTTTTGCAGTTAGTGTATTGAGTTCTGTAGTGTATTGTATAGAGTTCTGTAGTGTATAGAGTTCTGTAGTGTATTGTATAGAGTTCTGTAGTGTAGTGTATAGAGTTCTGTAGTGTAGTGTATAGAGTTCTGTAGTGTATTGTATTGAGTTTTGCAGTTAGTGTATTGAGTTCTGTAGTGTTGCGTAGTGTATTGTGTTCTGTGGTGTAGTGTAGTGTATTGTGTATTGTGTTCTGTGGTGTTGTGTAGTGTATACAGTTATGTAGTGTAGTGTATAGAGTTCTGTAGTGTAGTGTATAGAGTTCTGTAGTGTAGTGTGTAGAGTTCTGTAGTGTATAGAGTTCTGTAGTGTATAGAGTTCTGTAGTGTATAGAGTTCTGTAGTGTATAGAGTTCTGTAGTGTAGTGTATAGAGTTATGTTGTGTAGTGTATAGAGTTCTGTTGTTTAGTGTATTGAGTTCTATAGTGTATTGTATAGAGTTCTGTAGTGTAGTGTATAGAGTTCTGTAGTGTATTGTATAGAGTTCTGTAGTGTAGTGTATAGAGTTCTGTAGTGTAGTGTAGTGTATACTGTTCTGTAGTGTAGTGTATTGAGTTTTGTAGTGTTGCGTATTGTATAGAGTTCTGTAGTGTAGTGTATAGAGTTCTGTAGTGTAGTGTATAGAGTTCTGTAGTGTAGTGTATTGAGTTCTGTAGTGTATTGTATAGAGTTCTGTAGTGTAGTGTATAGAGTTCTGTAGTGTATTGCATAGAGTTTTGCAGTTAGTGTATTGAGTTCTGTAGTGTAGTGTATAGAGTTCTGTAGTTTAGTGTATTGAGTTCTGTAGTGTATTGTATAGAGTTCTGTAGTGTAGTGTATTGAGTTCTGTAGTGTAGTGTATAGAGTTCTGTAGTGTAGTGTATAGAGTTCTGTAGTGTAGTGTATAGAGTTCTGTAGTGTAGTGTATAGAGTTCTGTAGTGTAGTGTATAGAGTTCTGTAGTGTAGTGTATAGAGTTCTGTAGTGTAGTGTATAGAGTTCTGTAGTGTAGTGTATAGAGTTCTGTAGTGTAGTGTATAGAGTTCTGTAGTGTAGTGTATAGAGTTCTGTAGTGTATTGCATTGAGTTTTGCAGTTAGTGTATTGAGTTCTGTAGTGTTGCGTAGTGTATTGTGTTCTGTGGTGTAGTGTAGTGTATAGAGTTCTGTAGTGTACCTCAGGCCTGTGCAGTAGAAAGGCCACAGTCCAGCTGAGCCAGGCAGCTGTTGTCTCTGTTCCCCCGATCAGAAGGTCCACAGTGGCCATGTGGACGTGAGTGTCTGTCAGGACCTGTGAATGGACCATGTCCTTACTGCAGACCATGAGCATATGTGTGACCCAAATGGCACTCTATTCTCTATATAGTGCACTGCTTTTAACCAGGGCCATGGTCAAAAGTAGTGCACTAGGGAATCGGGTGCCATTTCGGATGCGCAATATAACACTTACTATTACACATTTATAGCAATTAGTAGGCTTATATTGTAAGCATTTGCTATGTGATTTTGATTGATTACCATGATAAACCACAGCCTGGTCTCATAGACGAGACCTGACATAGTAAACGTGAATCTGGAAAATCCAAATTAGTATGATATGTTACGTTTGGTGTGGTTACATAAGAAAGAAAGTAACTTAACGCGAATGTCTAGCAACCCAAGGGTTGCGTGTTTGATTCTCGTCACGGATAACTTTTATCTAATTAGCAACTGCAACTACTTACTACTTTTTAGATGCTTTGCAACTACTTAGCATGTTTGCTAACGCTTCCCCTAACCAAAACTTTAACCCTTTGATCTAACTCCAAACCTTAACCCCTAACCCTAACCCCTAGCCTTTCTAACGTTAGCCTTAGCCACCTAGCTAACGTGAGCCACAACAAATTAGAATACGCAACATATCATACTTTTTGCAAATTCATAACATATTGTACGAATTTCAGTTAATACATACTATACAAAATGTAACCTATAATACTAATTGTAGTGTCCCGGATTCACTTCACTATCTTACGTCTACATCTGAGTTCAGGTTGTAAACCATGATAAGAACCTACCACTCCCTGTGTTGTGTCCTGGGGCTTCCCAAGGCCGTTGAGGAGAGCGCTTGTGATGGCAATGTCTTCCTCTGATGTTTTGCTCGGTGCCTGCATCTGTGGCAGCAATACATTTCATATCTTCCATATGCTACCAATGTACCCATATTACATTACAGATGCTTTTTAAAAACTTTGACATGATTGTCTTTGTGTTTGCTGCTGGCTACGTGAACATAAGTTTGAAAAAGAAGCTACAGTATTCACACCAACCTTGTACTCATCCAGATGTGTTCTGATGATGTCATCTCTCCTGGCCACCTCTTTCAGAAGACGGGAGAACGGAGGATTGGGCAATATCTTGGACAAATGGGAACAGATCAATATAACTACACAATAGAATCACATATTCCCACTTTTGTTTGCACCATTTTAGACATTTTAATTTGTGTATCAGAGTAGCTATCTGTGCATGCAGTTTCCCTGTCAGATAGTGTAGTATGTATGAGTGTATAAACTTGACCGACCCTGAGCAGTGGGAAGCAGTCCAGAGCAGAGATCCAGGGAGAGCCCCATAGAGACACGATCTCATTAAGACAGCCATGCAGTCTCTGCAGCTCTGCAGAACTCTTCTCATACTAAAAGACACAGACAAATAGACAAAGGTCACAAACACAGACAAATGAATCAATATATTACAGGAAGTCCCACTTATACCATTTACCATTTGATACTACTGTATGTATAGCGTCTTTGTTTCCTTGAAAAGTTATTTAAAAAATCCCATTTGTTATTATTATTATCATTATCATAATTATTATTATTATCATTATCCTAGTATTATCATAATTATTATCAATATTATTATTATTTACAGTACACACAGTAGTACAGGAGATGCTTTACCATATGTGGCATAACCCTTTTCCACCTTCTATAACATGATTATACATTATTCATAAAGCACCAATAGGTTTTTCTTTTATAAAGGATTGATAAACCCTTTCAGGTTGGGCCCTGGGACTAAACACCTCCCTCTGCAACTGGATTCTGGACTTCCTGAAGGGCTGCCCCCCCAGGTGGTAAGGGTAGGTAACAACACATCCACCACGCTGATCCTCAATACGGGGCCCCCTCAGAGGTGCGTGCTCAGTCCCCTCCTGTACTCCTTGTTCACTCATGACTGCACGGCCAGGCACGACTCCACCACCATCATTAAGTTTGCCGATGACACAACAGTGATAAGCCTGATCACCAACAGCAACGAGACAGCCTATAGGGAGGAGGTCAGAGACCTGGCCGTGTGGTGCAAGGACAACAACCTCTCCTTCAATGTGATCAAGACAAAGGAGATGATTGCAGACTACAGGAAAAGGGGGACTGAGCACGTCCCCATTCTCATCGACGGGGCTGTAGTGGAGCAGGTTGAGAGCTTCAAGTTCCTTGGTGTCCACATCACCAACAATCTAACATGGTGCAAGCACACCAAGACAGTAATGAAGAGGGCATGACAAAACGTATTCCCCCTCAGGAGACTGAAAAGATTTGGCATGGGTCCTCAGATCCTCAAAAGGTTCTACAGCTGCACCATCGAGAGCATCCTGACGGGTTGCATCACTGCCTGGTATGGCAACTGTTCGGCCTCGGACCGCAAGGTACTACAGAGAGTAGTCCGTACAGCCCAGTACAACACTGGGGCCAAGCTTCCTGCCATCTAGGACCTCTATACCAGGCGGTGTCAGAGGAAGGCCCTAGACATTGTCAAAGACCCCAGCCACCCCAGTCATAGACTGTTTTCGCTGCTACCGCCTGGCAAGTGGTACCCAAGTCTAGATCCAAGAGGCTTCTCAACAGCTTTTACCCCCAAGCCATAAGACTCCTGAACATCTAATCAATTGGCAACCCAGACTCTTTTACACTGCTGCTACTCTCTGTTATTATCTATGCATAGTCACTTTAATAACTCTACCTACTCTACCTCTATGTACATATTACCTCAATTACCTCGACTAACTGGTTCTCCCACACATTGACTCTGTACCGGTACCCCCTGTATATGGCCTCGCTATTGCTATTTTACTGCTGCTCTTTAATGATTTGTTACTTTTATTATTTATTTATTTAGGCATTTATCTTAATACTGCATTAAGGGTTAAGGGCTTGTAAGTAAGCATTTCACTGTAAAGTCACTGTAAAGTCTACACCTGCTGTATTCGGCACATGTGACAAATGCAGTTTGATTTGATTTGATCACCAACCCCACTAGATAACCAGCCTGGTTCAATTTTCCAACTGTGATATATAACTGCTTATCGTGTCTCTGCTTTTAGATAGCTTACCCACGCAGTGGTTAATAAAATACATGACTATATTTCCGTCATGGTTGTCCCACCAAACCTGGTGTCTCTCTTCATTCTAATTCTGGGTTATGTCCCAAATAACACCCTATTCCCTATATAGTGCACTAGATTTTCACCAAAGCCCAAGTAGTGCACTATATAGGGAATAGGGTGCCACTCCTGGTGTATACACTGTACAGACTCAAAGAACTGACAGATAGCTGGCTTCAAATAGTGTGGGTTTCTTCCAGATACTTGATTGAGCCTGCCTGGAGCAGCCGGATCAAATGGGTGTGGTTTCTTTTTTTGGGACTGTTCCATTGATTCCGTTGTGCCAGGCAAGCTCAATCAAGCGCAGACAACAAATACTATTTGAACCCAGGTGTGATCCTCACCTCTTTCCCAAAGGCCAGTGTGGTGATGATGTTACTGGCTGCTACAGTGAAATCCTCAGAGAGATCCGCAGCTCTGCCGTTATAGTCCAGCAGCACCTGATGGATCACAGGTTACATATTCAGATATAAACTCCCTCACTGTAAACTAAATGTCGATTGCCTCAACTTAAGAAGATGAGTTACCCCGCTGACTTGTAACTTCAACTTTTTGGGGGCTGTAACTTTTCCAATTTGAAACCACTACATCGTCATTACACAAGGCCACAAACAAGAAGTACAACAAGTGATACATCATTAAGTTGTGGTTGGCATGTTGCTGAGGTTGTGTTGCATTGTGTAATCTCCAGTTGAGTCAGTCAGTGTACTGGTACATGCTGGTTTACATTCCTTCTCAGAACACAGTGTATTTGTTCCATGCTGCTGTTCCCTCCCTTGGTAGAGAAAGTGTTCTGTGTTCTGTGCAAGGGTTTGAAATACCTGCACATTGGTGTATGCTCCATTATAGTTCATTACAATGTTTGGACCCCCAGAAAGGTTGAAGGTCTTCGTGGAGTAGACATGGCAATAAACTATACAGGAGCATACAACCATATAATTACATATAGAACTCTAGAATGCTGAAGCTGAGAGATTCTTTTTGTGAGGGTGGATACTTCACAAACCCAAAATCTTTATTTCTAACAGGCTTACCCCCAGAACCTAATCAAGCATCTGAACAAATGACAAAATATTTGAGTTCTGGTTTAACCCAGATTAGGATCCTAGCAACATGACAAACATTCATCCATCTTGGTCATGGAATCTTTCCTTTGAGAAACTGATCAAATGTGTTCAAATATTGTGTAAAACAATGAATGTGTACATATACAGGTCATTCTGAAAGTATTCAGACCCTTTCTGTTTCCCCAATGTTGTTACGTTACAGCCTTAATCTAAATAAATACACATTTGATCAATCTACACACACACTACCCCATAGTGACATCACACTACCCCATAGTGACATCACACTACCCCATAGTGACATCACACTACCCCATAGTGACATCACACTACCCCATAGTGACATCACACTACCCCATAGTGACATCACACTACCCCATAGTGACATCACACTACCCCATAGTGACATCACACTACCCCATAGTGACATCACACTACCCCATAGTGACATCACACTACCCCATAGTGACATCACACTACCCCATAGTGACATCACACTACCCCATAGTGACAAAGCAACAACAGGTTTAGAACTGTCATGTGTTTCATCTCTACTTGTCTCAGGTGGAGGGCCTGTTTCTGGATGACCCCGTGGAGCGACTGCTGGGAGCAGCGTTGCAGTGCATTATGGGCCAGACGGCGATGGGCCCTCCACTCCTCACTGTAGTCCCCCAGAGAGATGGAGCGGCCTCCCCCTGACACCACGTCTCCTGAGAGACCGGTAGGGAGGGAGGGAGGGGGTAGAGAGAGAGAAGGAGAGAGGGAGGTAGGTAGGGAGGGAGGCAGGGAGGGGGTAGAGGGAGAGAGGGAGGTAGGGGGTTAGAGAGAGAGAAGGAGAGAGGGAGGTAGGTAGGGAGGCAGGGAGGGGGTAGAGGGAGAGAGGGAGGTAGGGGGTTAGAGAGAGAGAAGGAGAGAGCGAGGTAGGTAGGGAGAGATGGAGGGAGCGATGAGATAAGGAGAGAGGGAGGTAGGTAGGGAGAGATGGAGGGAGGGAGGGGGTAGAGAGAGAACGAGAGAGGGATGGAGGTAGGGAGAAATGGAGAGAGGGAGGGGGGTAGAGAGAGAGAAGGAGAGAGGGAGGTAGGTAGGGAGAGATGGAGGGAGGAAGGGGGGTAGAGAGAGAGAAGGAGAGAGGTAGGTAGGTAGGGAGAGAGGGAGGGAGCGATGAGATAAGGAGAGAGGGAGGTAGGCAGGGAGAGATGGAGGGAGGGAGGGGGTAGAGAGAGAGAAGGAGAGAGGTAGGTAGGTAGGTAGGGAGAGATGGAGGGAGGGAGGGGGGTAGAGAGAGAGAAGGAGAGAGGTAGGTAGGGAGAGATGGAGGGAGGGAGGGGGTAGAGAGAGAGAAGGAGAGAAGGAGAGAGGTAAGTAGGTAGGGAGAGATGGAGGGAGGGAAAGGGTAGAGAGAGAGAGAGGGAGGTAGGGGTAGAGAGAGAAGGAAAGAGGGAGGTAGGTAGGGAGAGATGGAGGGAGGGAGCGATGAGATAAGGTGGGAGGGGGGTAGAGAGAGAGGAGAGAGGGAGGTAGGTAGGGAGAGATGAGATAAGGAGAGAGGGAGGTAGGTAGGGAGAGATGGAGGGAGGGGTAGAGAGAGAGAAGGAGAGAGGGAGGTAGGTAGGGAGAGATGGAGGGAGAGATGAGATAAGGAGAGAGGGAGGGAGGGAGGGAGGGGTAGAGAGAGAGAAGGAGAGAGGGAGGTAGGTAGGGAGAGATGGAGGGAGGGAGCGATGAGATAAGGTGGGAGGGGGTAGAGAGAGAGAAGGAGAGAGGGAGGTAGGTAGGGAGAGATGAGATAAGGAGAGAGGGAGGTAGGTAGGGAGAGATGGAGGAAGGGAGGGGGTAGAGAGAGAGAAGGAGAGAGGGAGGTAGGTAGGGAGAGATGAGATAAGGAGAGAGGGAGGGAGAGATGAGAGATGGTGGGGTGAAATGGAGGGTGGAGAAAGAGAGTGAGGTGAAGGGTAAATCATATGAATCAAAAGCACTGTTGGCTCAGAGTAACAGAAGTGAGTGATGGTTGCTGTGAAAACTGGGGTGGTTCTAGTAACATGTTCTCAGAGTAACATAAGTGAGTGATGGTTGCTGTGAAAACTGGGGTGGTTCTAGTAACATGTTCTCAGAGTAACAGAAGTGAGTGATGGTTGCTGTGAAAACTGGGGTGGTTCTAGTAACATGTTCTCAGAGTAACATAAGTGAGTGATGGGTGCTGTGAAAACTGGGGTGGTTCTAGTAACATGTTCTCAGAGTAACAGAAGTGAGTGATGGTTGCTGTGAAAACTGGGGTGGTTCTAGTAACATGTTCTCAGAGTAACAGAAGTGAGTGATGGTTGCTGTGAAAACTGGGGTGGTTCTAGTAACATGTTCTCAGAGTAACAGAAGTGAGTGATGGTTGCTGTGAAAACTGGGGTGGTTCTAGTAACATGTTCTCAGAGTAACAGAAGTGATTGATGGTTGCTGTGAAAACTGGGGTGGTTCTAGTAACATGTTCTCAGAGTAACAGAAGTGAGTGATGGTTGCTGGGAAAACTCAGGTGGTTCTAGTAAGGTGTTCTTCACCGGTGTAAGAATGTGGTCTCCCAGCAAAGTCCGACCATTTCTTCACCAAGGCTTCTCTGATGACGTCCCCACTGTTTAATACCACCATGGCTGCAGCAAACACAACATACAGAGTCAAGACAAACGTACTGTAATACTGAAAACATTCACATACTGAGGATATTACATGTATAAACAACTATTCTAACTGTCTTGAAACAGAGTTAACTTGAGTCATTTGGTTGGAAGTGACTTCATTACTTGTGTTGCCACACTTGAGGCGGTAGATGTTGCCATAGCGACGTGCCAGGGAGGTCAGGTGACTGGGCAGGTGGTCGTGTGCCAGCTCCAGCATGTTGCCCAGCAGAGGGAGAGAGAGAGGGCCAGGGAGAGAGGGAGAGAGAGAACGGGGAAAGAACTGATAGAAAGAGTGCAGAAGTCTAGACCCAACAGCTGGGATGGAGGAGGTGGATAACATACAGTAGGAACACAAAGGGAACGTTGGTTGTCATTCTCTTCATAATGTTACTGTTGACCATTGCTAATCAAGTAAAGCCACGTGCCAATATGGACAATGACTTGTCCTACTACCATTTACATTGAGGTTTCCATAAGGCCTATTCATAGCCTATATATAATCTAATGATAAGCAGAGTTCCAGGTTAAGCAGCTAAGATAGATTGTTGAACAGACTCATCGATTGTCCTGGACCCTTGAAGGGCCAATCAGCAGTTGCTACATCCATCATATGTATGATATTAAGGATATGTACCCATTGATTATTATAGAATACAACTTAGAAATGCCTTAATGAGCTTAGTTCCACTGTCGTTCCCCATCAGACCCCAAAATATTAGATTGTTTTACTCCGATGTTTGTACGTCAAAACATGGTTACAACTATCATGTTGATATCATGGATAGCTCTGTCTATGAATTTGAGAGAGATGACATTTCTCCAGCCACATCTCTCAGCTTTTAAACCAAACACTTTGTCTGTGTTTCTACAGCTAATTGGCCCTTTACCTGTAGGACATAGACTGTACAGTACATACAGGAAGAAAGAGCATTGTATTGATTACCTGTAGGACATAGACTGTACAGTACATACATGAAGAAAGAGCATTGTGTTGATTACCTGTAGGACATAGACTGTACAGTACATACAGGAAGAAAGAGCATTGTATTGATTACCTGTAGGACATAGACTGTACAGTACATACAGGAAGAAAGAGCATTGTATTGATTACCTGTAGGACATAGACTGTACAGTACATACAGGAAGAAAGAGCATTGTATTGATTACCTGTAGGACATAGACTGTACAGTACATACAGGAAGAAAGAGCATTGTATTGATTACCTGTAGGACATAGACTGTACAGTACATACAGGAAGAAAGAGCATTGTATTGATTACCTGTAGGACATAGACTGTACAGTACATACAGGAAGAAAGAGCATTGTATTGATTACCTGTAGGACATAGACTGTACAGTACATACATGAAGAAAGAGCATTGTATTGATTAGCTGTAGGACATAGACTGTACAGTACATACAGGAAGAAAGAGCATTGTATTGATTACCTGTAGGACATAGACTGTACAGTACATACAGGAAGAAAGAGCATTGTATTGATTACCTGCTGACTGACATCCATTGGGTTCTCCCTGTGTAACTTTGTCTCCTTTTCCAGGGAGGTAGATGAGCAGGATCCATAACAGTGTAAGCATGACCACAGCACCCACAATCACCACTGACACATATGCTGTCATTATGCAGGCTTTAAGTCTTACTCTCCCTGTCCCCCCAAAAATCACCTTTCACTCTGGTCTTCCCTTTTATACAGGACTCCTGACAGAGTCTCTTCAGTGTTAGCATGGTCCTGCTCAAGGATGGGTAAATATTGTCTTGTCTTGACCCTCTGGATAACCAACTATTATTTCAATGTATTTATATGGTGGAAAAAAACAACAGCTGAGAAATTGTACGACCACGACCGATATCCTTGGGTATCTCAGTAACATGTTGACCTGACACACCAAAGCACTGAAGGTCTTTGTCTCGTTCTCATGGTGCAACTGGGTGGAAATATGGCTCCCAGTTGGAGGATGATTGAGGTCCTTTGGTCAGCCCAGGTTAGGTTGCACCACGGCAGGGTCTTTCTGTAGTCCTTTGGTCAGCCCAGGTTAGGTTGCACCACGGCAGGGTCTTTCTGTAGTCCTTTGGTCAGCCCAGGTTAGGTTGCACCACGGCAGGGTCTTTCTGTAGTCCTTTGGTCAGCCCAGGTTAGGTTGCACCACGGCACGGTCTTTCTGTAGTCCTTTGGTCAGCCCAGGTTAGGTTGCACCACGGCAGGGTCTTTCTGAAGTCCTTTGGTCAGCCCAGGTTAGGTTGCACCACGGCAGGGTCTTTCTGTAGTCCTTTGGTCAGCCCAGGTTAGGTTGCACCACGGCAGGGTCTTTCTGTAGTCCTTTGGTCAGCCCAGGTTAGGTTGCACCACGGCAGGGTCTTTCTGTAGTCCTTTGGTCAGCCCAGGTTAGGTTGCACCACGGCAGGGTCTTTCTGTAGTCCTTTGGTCAGCCCAGGTTAGGTTGCACCACGGCAGGGTCTTTCTGTAGTCCTTTGGTCAGCCCAGGTTAGGTTGCACCACGGCAGGGTCTTTCTGTAGTCCTTTGGTCAGCCCAGGTTAGGTTGCACCACGGCAGGGTCTTTCTGTAGTCCTTTGGTCAGCCCAGGTTAGGTTGCACCACGGCAGGGTCTTTCTGTAGTCCTTTGGTCAGCCCAGGTTAGGTTGCACCACGACAGGGTCTTTCTGAAGTCCTTTGATCAGCCCAGATTAGGTTGCACCACGGCAGGGTCTTTCTGTAGTCCTTTGGTCAGCCCAGGTTAGGTTGCACCACGGCAGGGTCTTTCTGAAGTCCTTTGGTCAGCTGAGGTTAGGTTGCACCACGGCAGGGTCTTTATGAAGTCCTTTGGTCAGCCCAGGTTAGGTTGCACCACGGCAGGGTCTCTCTGAAGGACATGTGATTTTAAAGAGGATGATTGAAGTCCTTTGGTCAGCCGAGGTTAGGTTGCACTACGGCAGGGTCTTTATGAAGTCCTTTGGTCAGCCCAGGTTAGGTTGCACCACGGCAGGGTCTTTATGAAGTCCTTTGGTCAGCCCAGGTTAGGTTGCACCACGGCAGGGTCTTTATGAAGTCCTTTGGTCAGCCCAGGTTAGGTTGCACCACGGCAGGGTCTCTCTGAAGGACATGTGATTTTAAAGAGGATGATTGAAGTCCTTTGGTCAGCCGAGGTTAGTTTGCACCACGGCAGGATCTTTCTGAAGGACATGTGATTTTAAAGAGGATGATGTTTACTTTGCTGGAGAGACTCAGATAAGAACAGAGGTGGGACCTATACAGCATGAGTTCACATAGAAGTAAGTCAAAAGATGGGACCAAAGTATCACATTGAAAAATATTAATAGGAATCATTCAAGGCAATTTGAAAAATAAATGTTTTCAGCTGAGTTTTGAGAATGATCTGCACAATCCTCTCTCTTCCCTCCCGTCTCTCATAACTCTATCCTGTCCTCTCTCTTCCCTTCCCCCTCTCATAACTTGATCCTGTCCTCTCTCTTCCCTCCCCTCTCTCTTCCCTCCCCTCTCTCATAACTCTATCCTGTCCTCTCTCTTCCCTCCCCTCTCTCATAACTCTATCCTGTCCTCTCTCTTCCCTCCCCTCTCTCATAACTCTATCCTGTCCTCTCTCTTCCCTCCCCTCTCTCATAACTCTATCCTGTCCTCTCTCTTCCCTTCCCCCTCTCATAACTTGATCCTGTCCTCTCTCTTCCCTCCCCTCTCTCTTCCCTCCCCTCTCTCATAACTCTATCCTGTCCTCTCTCTTCCCTCCCCTCTCTCATAACTCTATCCTGTCCTCTCTCTTCCCTTCCCCCTCTCATAACTTGATCCTGTCCTCCAAAGAGGAGTGAGGACTAGACACATTCAATCGGCCCTCCTTATCCTCAAATAATCTCTGTGTTGGCAGACATACAGTGTGTTTTGTGTGTCCATGATAACATTGTCCACCAGATCGCTCTGTCTGTACCATACAACCTCAGCAGGCTGAGTGAGATCAGTGTTACAGCTGAGAGCAGCTTCCCTTCCCTCTGAGAAGACTTGGACTTGCAGCACACCAGCAGGTCACAGCATTGAAGAATCCTGAAACTCCTAAAACATATACAGAAGCCTGTGTGGTTCAGCATCAGTGATGGGATGACCAGGGTGTAATTCCCTGACACTCTTCCATCCACCATGCACCATCCACCATCCACCATGTACATCTGTTTGCCAGTGAGGTTTTCCTCAGAGGTGTTTTCTCACGGCTATTCTAACTCTAAATCTGCCAGTATGCAACTCTTCTCCACTGGGGTCAGTGTTAAAGCAAGGCACTGCATTTTCTCCCAATGAGCAATGGAGATACATTGCCTCGGGCCTCACTTCCATCAACTCCCTGTAAACACATTGCTGGGGCTCCAGTACCATTAAAACAAAAGATATCTTGTCCTCAGTGGTGAAGTTGGTGATACGTAGAGTGGAGCTGTTCTCAACCATTTGCCATCCCATTTCGTCCTCCAAGAAAGGTGCTAGGGAACTAAGGATGTCCCAAATGTTCACATTGTCACCACCCCTTGCCGTCCCACACAACAGGTCTACTGTCTCTCCTAACTGGATAAATGGCACAACTGGCTTCTTGCCTGTAGTTCTGCAAACGGTGAGGTCTATGTTCTTCTGTTTGGACCCTGTGCCATTTGTCCAGCACACCGTGTAATGCCCAGAGTCTGACTGAGTGAGGTTGTTGATCTGGAGATAAGAATTGTTCCTCAGATTCACAGATAGATTTTAGACGATCACATAAGTCTGCATCCAGGGTGGAATTCTCAGGTGAAGGGTTAGAGGTATTCACAGCAGCAGACTCTCTTCAGGTGAAGGGTTAGAGGTATTCACAGCAGCAGACTCTCTTCAGGTGAAGGGTTAGAGGTATTCACAGCAGCAGACTCTTCAGGTGAAGGGTTAGAGGTATTCACAGCAGCAGACTCTCTTCAGGTGAAGGGTTAGAGGTATTCACAGCAGCAGACTCTCTTCAGGTGAAGGGTTAGAGGTATTCAGAGCAGAGTGTGCTGAGTTGTTAGATCAGGAACTAAATGCCTATTGGAGGAGGGAGAAGTGAATTAGATTGTGTTAGATTGTCACTGATTGTAAATGCTAATGGTGACAGAAACACACCAGGGATGTATAGCCTCAGTTTGTGTAGGTGGCATCCTATTCCCTATAGGCCATATACAGTGCCTTGCGAAAGTATTCGCCCCCCTTGAACTTTGCGACATTTTGCCACATTTCAGGCTTCAAATATAAAGATATAAAACTGTATTTTTTTGTGAAGAATCAACAACAAGTGGGACACAATCATGAAGTGGAACGACATTTATTGGATATTTCAAACTTTTTTAACAAATCAAAAACTGAAAAATTGGGCGTGCAAAATTATTCAGCTTAAGTTAATACTTTGTAGCATCACCTTTTGCTGTGATTACAGCTGTAAGTCGCTTGGGGTATGTCTCTATCAGTTTTGCACATCGAGAGACTGAAATTATTTCCCATTCCTCCTTGCAAAACAGCTCGAGCTCAGTGAGGTTGGATGGAGAGCATTTGTGAACAGCAGTTTTCAGTTCTTTCCACAGATTCTCGATTGGATTCAGGTCTGGACTTTGACTTGGCCATTCTAACACCTGGATATGTTTATTTATTCTCAGGTCTTTTGCAGACTCCATCAGGTTTTCTTCCAGAATGGTCCTGTATTTGGCTCCATCCATCTTCCCATCAATTTTAACCATCTTCCCTGTCCCTGCTGAAGAAAAGCAGGCCCAAACCATGATGCTGCCACCACCATGTTTGACAGTGGGATGGTGTGTTCAGGGTGATGAGCTGTGTGGCTTTTACGCCAAACATAGCGTTTTGCATTGTTGCCAAAAAGTTCAATTTTGGTTTCATCTGACCAGAGCACCTTCTTCCACATGTTTGGTGTGTCTCCCAGGTGGCTTGTGGCAAACTTTAAACAACACTTTTTATGGTTATCTTTAAGAAATGGCTTTCTTCTTGCCACTCTTCCATAAAGGCCAGATTTGTGCAATATACGACTGATTGTTGTCCTATGGACAGAGTCTCCCACCTCAGCTGTAGATCTCTGCAGTTCATCCATCATGGGCCTCTTGGCTGCATCTCTGATCAGTCTTCTCCTTGTATGAGCTGAAAGTTTAGAGGGACGGCCAGGTCTTGGTAGATTTGCAGTGGTCTGATACTCCTTCCATTTCAATATTATCGCTTGCACAGTGCTCCTTGGGATGTTTAAAGCTTGGGAAATCTTTTTGTATCCAAATCCGGCTTTAAACTTCTTCACAACAGTATCTCGGACCTGCCTGGTGTGTTCCTTGTTCTTCATGATGCTCTCTGCGCTTTTAACGGACCTCTGAGACTATCACAGTGCAGGTGCATTTATATTTATCATCATTAGTCATTTAGGTCAACATTGGATCATTCAGAGATCCTCACTGAACTTCTGGAGAGAGTTTGCTGCACTGAAAGTAAAGGGGCTGAATAATTTTGCACGCAAAAAAATACAGTTTTATATCTTTATGTTTGAAGCCTGAAATGTGGCAAAAGGTCGCAAAGTTCAAGGGGGCCGAATACTTTCGCAAGGCACTGTACACCCTATTCCCTATGGGCCCTGATCAAAAGTACTGCACTGCATAGGGAATAGGGTGCCATTAGGGACGCAGCCCGAGTGTGCGTGTCATATTGCATAACTGTCAACTGGAAATGTGTTTAGTCATCTTATTACTGATACTAACCTGTCCGAGGCCATTTCCTGCACTCTCTCTCTTCTTGTCTAAATGTTTCAAATCAGTTCACAAAATACTGTATTTGTGAACAGAACTGAAATATATGAAATAAGCATGTCTAGCACAGGTGAACTACACATGGTGATGAGTAACCTTGACAACACCTGATGAATCGTGTTAGTAGATTAGTCACACACACAACACCGCTCACATAGTTGAGTACAAAAAACCCATCTCCATCCAGGCATTCATGTGCCTCATTTATTGCAATAGAGTGAGACAGTGCATGTTTTATTACAGTAGTAGTGGGGTGGTAACCTTGTGATGTGCATCAGGTAGAGATGCTTTGGGGTCAGAGCAGTAGAACAGTCATTGAGTTGGAGACGGTAAGAGTTGGGTCATAAAACAATATTATACAAAATGCTGCAATCACAAATATTTCCTGTCTACAGATACAGCTGAGAGAGACAGCATGATAAAGGTACAGAACAGGAGCCTGGTGCACTGCTCTGTACAGTACAAGTACAGACTGATACGCTGTCTGTCGTGACGGCTGTTAAGACCACTGGACATGCAAGTTGAGGCGGAATTTGAGATGCAGGAAGTGCGACATCCACACGTTTATGGTCTCTTGGTGCTCCACTTTCCTGTTTCTCAAAGAAAGGGTTTAGGGGTGGACGAGTCAGAGGACAGTCTTATCCGTGGGTTGTGACGGAGATCCCGGCCGGGCGGAACTTCATCTCAGTAAAGGGAATGGACGAGTCTTTGCCCTTCCAGTCTATCCACACCACACCCTATAACACAGCACAAGCAGTTGAATTACGTTCATTTAGTAGATTAAGTTGAGTTGACAAAACTTAAATTCAGTTACATTAGTTGATAGGAGTTGATAGCAGATGACACAACATCAAATAAGATGACTGTTCAAATCATAGAGATAGATAGAGGACTCTAGTGCCTAAAATCCCGTTTTAGCATGGGCATCGTCAACTGGGTGGGACTTCGTCAACTGGGTGGGACATCCTATGGGTTAATGAAGGATCACATAATTCCATCTGAGGGATCAGCCAATGAATTATACATGAGCAAACATTCCATAACTGCAGGTGGCAATAGATCACCAACCTTGGCTTTATATCTGTTCAGACAACACACTCTATGTGGCAGTGTGCACCTTTTCAGTTTGTTTACCAACTCGTAGAAGTAGTAGAATAAAAAAAAATTACTAATTCAAAATGAAGATGGCCTTAATGGTGCTGCCCATGCCCTCACAGATGCCATAATTGAACAGATACAAAGAAGAGTCCTCTATCATTCTCTATGGATCAATTTGAAACACTGGAGATGTGGTGCAGTGTTTATAGCATATCAGCATTGGGGTGCTGTCTTGCAATAGCAAAGACCAGGAAAAGTACTGTAATCAAAATGTCAAAGCAGCGACAAAAGCACTTAGTGGGATGATACTGGTACTAGTGGTACCTGGTTGTTGCTGTTGGTGCCATAGAGGCCGTTGAGGTTGGTCTTGTAGCAGTTTTTGTACCACCAGCCGCCCATGTAGGCCCTGGCACAGTGGATGCCCAGGGGGTGGGGTTCCTTGTCTCTGGTGGAGAATGGGCGCCCGTTGTGGTACCTCATGGAGTCACCTTATAGACGTGATGGGGAAGAAAGAAACAAGTACAATTCAGGATTTGTAGAGTAAGGGACCAATCCCACCCTCCACTTCAGTAAAATGTTTACTTTAGTGAAATTATGTGAATGGGATTGACCTCGTATTGAATATTTCTTTGTGAGCTATTTGAGTTTTGGTTCCTCAACCTTAAGCACCTGCTCTGCTAGGTTCTGTCCTCACATTCTATCTTGGCTAGTGTACATTCTGCTCTGCTAGGCTCTGTCCTCACATTCTATCTTGGCTAGTGTACATTCTGCTCTGCTAGGCTCTGTCCTCACATTCTATCTTGGCTAGTGTACATTCTGCTCTGCTAGGCTCTGTCCTCACATTCTATCTTGGCTAGTGTACATTCTGCTCTGCTAGGCTCTGTCCTCACATTCTATCTTGGCTAGTGTACATTATTTTACCTGCAGTGCCGGTGTATCCAGACACCTCGATGGCGTAGTGTTTGTCCACTGAGTCGATGGTGAAGCTGGAGTAATGGGCGTAGGCCGTATCGTTGCCTGAACGCAGGTCCACTCTCAGGCTCACTGGGCCCATGCTGGTCAGGTTGTGAAGCAGCTCATTACCTGGATGGATGAGAGATAGAGAGAAGGACATCATTTAAAACATATACTATGTACTCTATGTTCAAGCTGTGAGCTATGTAGAGTACATACTGTACGCTTTGGTAGTAGCCTCCCTTTTGATGCAGTTAGCATGGTTGGGGTCAATTCCATTTCAATGGTGAGGGTGGGTAAAGAAGGAGGAATCCGGATATGCAGTCATTGTTTTAGCATTACCCACAGAGTTTTTAAGCTACGGAGCGCGACATGGCTCAATGTGCCAGTAAATCAGCACAATTTACTTTTCCATTTTTTTTTCTTCAAATTGACACCATCTTGGAGATTTACTGAAGCTACTGCAGATTCCAAACAAGAATAATGGAAACCACTGTATAATAGGACAAACTTAGCAAATGAGGTATTTGTGGTAAGTACATGGGGGCCGCCATCTTCACGCATGTCCTCTATTCAGTCAATTCAAGAAGTGGACTGAAATTCCTATTTAAAATGTTCTCATAGAGAAGCATTAAAGAAAATTGGAAAATGTATTTGTTTACTTCCTGAATTTACTGAAATGATAATAGAAATGACCCCATCCCTGAACTACAGTTTCCTGTTTGTCCTCTTCTGAGGACTTTGAGTGGATCAGCAGCATTGAGCTGAACCTTACCGAGCCAGAACTCCTCGCTACGGTTTCCAAAGCCATTAGTGTAGTCACTCCAGGTTCTGAAGAAATCTGTCTTCCCGTTCATTCTCCTCTGGAACACCTACAGTATGCAACACATTCACAAAGCTGATATTGGAAACAGACAGACTCACCATAGAAAATAAATATGCATAGATGTCCCACATTCATAGCCATTTTATCATTCCCCCACGTACTATGTCCAACAAAATGCAGCTGTTCAAAAGGAAATGTGATTGTCAACCTTTGGAATCAGATGGCTGATGATTCAATCCCATTCAAACCCATGAGAGAGAGAGAGAGAGAGAGACAGAGAGACACACAGAGAGAGAGAGACAGAGTGAGACAGAGAGAGAGACAGAGAGAGAGAGAGAGAGAGAGAGAGAGAGACAGAGAGAGAGAGACAGAGAGAGACAGAGAGAGAGAGAGAGAGAGACAGAGAGAGAGACAGAGAGAGACAGAGAGAGAGAGAGAGACAGAGAGAGAGAGAGAGAGAGACAGAGAGAGAGAGAGAGAGAGAGAAGCCATGTATCTTACCGTCCAGCCTCCTCCCTCAGTCTCCATGTCACAGTAGACTCTGACTGCCTTCCCTTCCTTGCCCTCTGGGTAAAGATCCACCTCTCCTGACTGGAGTGCTCCGTTCAGCAGCTCTTGGGAACACTCCGTGGGGAATGGGAAGCGCAGTTTTCCTGAGCCGAGGGGATACAATTACTATACAATTACTATACAATTACTATAAGATTACTATACAATTACTATAAGATTACTATAAGATTACTATACAATTACTATAAGATTACTATACAATTACTATAAGATTACTATACAATTACTATAAGATTACTATAAGATTACTATACAATTACTATAAGATTACTATACAATTACTATAAGATTACTATACAATTACTATACAACTACTATAAGATTACTATAGAATTACTATACGATTACTATACAATTACTACAACATTACTATACAATTACTATACAACTACTATAAGATTACTATACAATTACTATAAGATTACTATACAATTACTATAAGATTACTATACAATGACTATACAATTACTACAACGTTACTATACAATTACTATACAACTACTATAAGATTACTATACAATTACTCTACGATTACTATACAATTACTACAACATTACTATACTATACAATTACTATAAGATTACTATACAATTACTAAACGATTACTATAACATTACTATACAATTACTACAACATTACTATACAATTACTATAAGATTACTAGACAATTACTATAACATTACTATACAATTACTATATTCTCTGTAAAAGATAAGTAACCCTGTTGCTTTGAGTTGATGAAATGTAGAGACTCATGTGCAAAGTACATTTTCAAAATTCACTGCTGGTCTGTAACACCTACCTGTGATAAACTCAGTGGTGACAATAGATGTGTACTGCCCCTCTCTCTCTCCCTGTACCAGCACCGTGTACTTAGACATAGAGAACAGTCCAGTCAGCTTGTACTCCGTCACCGTGGAGTCCAGAATCACCTCCTGGGGATATAGAGGGCCAGAGAAACAGATGTTTGAAACTGTCTTACCTCATGCACTGTTGTTTCACCTCATATAGTCCGTCCCAAATGGCACCCTATTTCCTATATAGTGCACTACTTTTGACGATGGGCCCTGGGTAAAAGTAGTACACTATAGGAATATGGTCATTTGGGACGCATCATTGTATACAATGATATATATATCATTGTAGCAAACTGGCTCAAATGAAGATCCTACATCTGTAGCATTGGTATACAATATAGTAGCAGTATAGTTGTGGTATTAAGTTCGCACGAATGTAACATGTGAGGAATAAAGCTCACCTTGACCTCCTCTCCTGCCGTCTGATAGGTCACTCTGTATCTGCTGAACGCAACACTGGGGGATTTCCATGATACAACAGCAGAACGAGCGCCCACCTCACCGGCCTTTACAGCTGAAGGACAAACCATCACACATACAGGTACGTTCTGTCCTGGTTCTTTTCCCTATACAGTAGGACCTCAGAAATACCAACGAGTCGGGAATAGAGGTCGTGTTGTAACTTTGGCCGGTCAGTCCGTAACTCTGAGCTTCAGATCTTTGAGGTTCTACGCTGTAGTTACATGTGATGTTGTGCAGTGTGTTTCCCCCCTGTGTACTCACCACTAGCCGTTGTGAAGGTGGTAGTGATGGCTGTGCTCTGCAGACTGTCTTTCTGACTCAGGGCTTTGACTGTGTACACGGTGTCTCTCTGCAGCCCTCTCAGCTGCTGCTCTACTGAGTTACCAGACACCATCACTGTCACTGTTACATTGGGAGCTGTGGGAGAGACGAGGGAGGAGGGACAGGGACTGCAGCTTAGGCTGGATTACAGCTTGGAACGTGAGTAGAACAGCATATAATGTACAGGTGTAGTTATACTAGCTATGGTACATAGTATATACTACAGGAGGTTGGTGGCACCTTAATTGGGGAGGACGGGCTCGTGGTAATGGCTGGAGTAGTTCCTATGTGTTTGATGCCATTCCCTTTGCTCCCTTCCAGACACTGGTATGAGTCGTTCTCCCCTCTGCAGCCTCCACTGGTCTACAGTGCCTTCTGAAAGTATTCAGACCCCTTGACTTTTTCCACATATAGTTACGTTACAGCCTTATTATAAAATTGATTCAATAGTTTTTTCCCTAATCAATCTACACACAATACCCCATAATGCCAAAACAAAAATATATAAATATTATTTTGCTAATTTATATATATATACTGTCTATATATCACATTTACATAAGTATTCAGAACCTTTACTCAGTACTTTGTTGAAGCAACTTTGGCAGTGATTACAGCATCAAGTCTTCTTGGGTCTGATGCTACAAGCTTGGCACACTTGTTTTTGGAGAGTTTCTGTCAGGTTTGATTGGGACCGTTGCTGCACAGCTATTTTCAGGTCTCTCCAGAGATGTTCGATCGGGTTCAAGTCCAGGCTCTGGCTGGGCCACTCAAGGACATTCAGAGACTTGTCCTGAAGCCACTCCTGCGTTGTCTTGGCTGTGTGCTTAGGGTTGTTGTCCTGTTGGAAGGTGAACCTTTGCCCCAGTCTGAGGTCCTGAGCGCTCTGGAGCAGGTTTTTATCAAGGTTCTCTCTGTACTTTGCTCCATTAATCTTTTCCTTGATCCTGACTAGTCTCCCAGTCCCTGCTGTTGAAAACATCCCCACAGCATGATGCTGCCTCCACCATGCTTCACTGTAGGGATGGTGCCAGGTTTCCTCCAGATGTGACGCTTGGCATTCAAGCCAAATAGTTAAATCTTGGTTTCATCAGACCAGAGAATCTTGTTTCTCATGGTCTGAGAGTCTTTAGGTGCCTTTTGGCAAACTCCAAGCGGGCTGTCATGTGCCTTTTACTGAGGAGTGGCTTCCGTCTGGCCACTCTACCATAAAGGCCTGATTGGTGGAGTGCAGCAGAGATGGTTGTCCTTCTGGAAGGTTCTCCCATCTCCACAGAGGAACTCGGAGCTCTGTCAGAGTGACCATCGGGTTCTTGGTCACAACCTTGACCATGGCTCTTTTCCCCCGATTGGTCAGTTTGGTCAGGTGGCCAGCTCTAGGAAGAGTCTTGGTGATTCCAAACTTCTTAATTTAAGAGTGATGGAGGCCACTGTGTTCTTGGGGATCTTCAATTCTGCAGACAGTTTTTGGTACCCTACCCCAGATCTGTGCCTCGACACAATCCTCTCTCGGAGCTCTATGGACAATTCCTTTGACCTCATGGTTTGGTTTTTGCCGTGACATGCACTGTCAACTGTGGGACCTTATATATACGGGTGTGTGCCTTTCCAAATCATGTCCAATCAATTTAATTTACCACAGGTGGACTCCAATCAAGTTGTTTTATTCTTTATTTAACTAGGATGATCAATGGAAATAGGATGCACCTGAGCTCAATTTCAAGTCTCATAGCATATAGTTTTCACTTAGTCATTATGGGTTATTGTGTGTAGATTGCTGAGGATTTTGTTTTTATAATAAGGCTGTAACATACCAAAATGTGTAAAAGTCAAGGGGTCTGAATACTTTCTGAAGGAACTGAATAACTATAGTTATACTACTGTATGTATGTTCACCATATCTTTTCATCAGGAAATGATACCAAACTCACTTTTTGCAGACTCATAACTGATGATGAAGCGGTCTACTTGGCCCATGGCGGGGGTCCATTGCAGCACTGCCTTGGTATCTGTTACGTTAGTTGCTTGGAGAACAGTTGGAGGGGCAGGTACTACAGTCCAAAGACAATGTGTTTTACATGGTGAATTTAGCTAAATAACAATTATTGTTTTGCCTTTATGTCATGTTTTAAAACACTTAATTGTTGTCATATTGCAGGACAAGACAACTGAAACTGTGGGTAAGAATAAGGCAAATCGTTCTGCACTCCACGTCCAAAGCAGAATGCATGATGATGTACTGTAATGGTGAGTTGCTACAGCACATTAGATCTAGGTAAGTGTGGTGATCACCTGTGGTCATGATGGCAATGAGGGGATCACTCTCTCTCTTCCCCATGGTGGACATCACACTGACCTCGTACGTGGCCCCCGAGGACAGCTTGGACAGAGACACCTGGGACTGCAGGGAATCCACAGTCACAGAACCACTCTCTCCTGTCAGGATGACAGACACACAACCACTCTCTCCTGTCAGGATGACAGACATACTGTAGACACAGAACCACTCTCTCCTGTCAGGATGACAGACACACAACCACTCTCTCCTGTCAGGATGACAGACATACTGTAGACACAGAACCACTCTCTCCTGTCAGGATGACAGACACACAACCACTCTCTTCTGTCATGATGACAGACACAGAACCACTCTCTCCTGTCAGGATGACAGACACAGAACCACTCTCTCCTGTCAGGGTGACAGACACAGATCCACTCCTCCTTTCAGGATGACAGATATACTGTAGACACAGAACCACTCTCTCCAATCATGATGACAGACATACTGTAGACACAGAACCACTCTCTCCTGTCATGATGACAGACATACTGTAGACACACAACCACTCTCTCCTGTCATGATGACAGACATACTGTAGACACAGAACCACTCTCTCCTGTCAGGATGACAGACACAGATCCACTCTCTCCTGTCATGATGACAGACAGACACAGAACCACTCTATCCTGTCATGATGACAGACATACTATAGACACAGAACCACTCTCTCATGCCATGATGACAGACACAGAACCACTCTCTCCTGTCATGATGACAGACATACTGTAGACACAGAACCACTCTCTTCTGTCATGATGACAGACATACTGTAGACACAGAACCACTCTCTTCTGTCATGATGACAGACACAGAACCACTCTCTCCTGTCATGATGACAGACACAGAATCACTCTCTCCTGTCATGATGACAGACATACTGTAGACACAGAACCACTCTCTCCTGTCATGATGACAGACACAGAACCACTCTCTCCTGTCATGATGACAGACACACTATAGACACAGAACCACTCTCTTCTGTCATGATGACAGACACAGAACCACTCTATCCTGTCATGATGACAGACATACTATAGACACAGAACCACTCTCTCATGCCATGATGACAGACACAGAACCACTCTCTCCTGTCATGATGACAGACATACTGTAGACACAGAACCACTCTCTTCTGTCATGATGACAGACATACTGTAGACACAGAACCACTCTCTTCTGTCATGATGACAGACACAGAACCACTCTCTCCTGTCAGGATGACAGACACAGAACCACTCTCTCCTGTCAGGGTGACAGACACAGATCCACTCTCTCCTTTCAGGATGACAGATATACTGTAGACACAGAACCACTCTCTCCAATCATGATGACAGACATACTGTAGACACAGAACCACTCTCTTCTGTCATGATGACAGACACAGAACCACTCTCTCCTGTCATGATGACAGACATACTGTAGACACAGAACCACTCTCTTCTGTCATGATGACAGACATACTGTAGACACAGAGCCACTCTCTTCTGTCATGATGACAGACATACTGTAGACACAGAAGCACTCTCTCCAGTCAGGATGACAGACATACTGTAGACACAGAACCACTCTCTTCTGTCATGATGACAGACATACTGTAGACACAGAACCACTCTCTTCTGTCATGATGACAGACACAGAACCACTCTCTCCTGTCAGGATGACAGACACAGAACCACTCTCTCCTGTCAGGGTGACAGACACAGATCCACTCCTCCTTTCAGGATGACAGATATACTGTAGACACAGAACCACTCTCTCCAATCATGATGACAGACATACTGTAGACACAGAAACCACTCTCTCCTGTCATGATGACAGACATACTGTAGACACACAACCACTCTCTCCTGTCATGATGACAGACATACTGTAGACACAGAACCACTCTCTCCTGTCAGGATGACAGACACAGATCCACTCTCTCCTGTCATGATGACAGACAGACACAGAACCACTCTCTTCTGTCATGATGACAGACATACCGTAGACACAGAACCACTCTCTCCTGTCAGGATGACAGACACAGATCCACTCTCTCCTGTCATGATGACAGACATACTGTAGACACAGCATCACTCTCTCCTGTCATGATGACAGACATACTGTAGACACAGAACCACTCTCTTCTGTCATGATGACAGACATACGTATACACAGAGCCACTCTCTCTGTCATGATGACAGACATACTGTAGACACAGAAGCACTCTCTCCCAGTCAGGATGACAGACTACTGTAGACACAGAACCACTCTCTTCTGTCATGATGACAGACATACTGTAGACACAGAACCACTCTCTTCTGTCAGATGACAGACACAGAACCACTCTCTCCTGTCAGGATGACAGACACACCACTCTCTTCCTGTCAGGATGACAGACAGACAGATCCACTCCTTCCTTCCAGGATGACAGATATCTGTAAGACCCCCTCACCATGACCACTCTCATCCAATCTATGACAGACATACTGTAGACACAGAACCAC
>NW_022263213.1:0-60000 GCF_002021735.2 Oncorhynchus kisutch
GAGGGTTTCCCCCAGCAGTAGAATGTTATTGAGGGTTTCCCCCACAGTAGAATGTTATGAGGGTTCCCCCAGCAGTAGAATGTTATTGAGGTTTCCCCCAGCAGTAGAATGTTATTGAGGGTTTCCCCCAGCAGTAGAATGTTATTTTTGAGGGTTTCCCCAGCAGTGAGGGTTTCTCCAGCAGTAGAATGTTATTGAGGGTTTCCCCGCTGTAGAATGTTATTGAGGGTTTCCCCCAGCTGTAGAATGTTATTGAGGGTTTCCCCCAGCAGTAGAATGTTTGAGGGTTTCCCCCAGCAGTAGAATGTTATTGAGGGTTTCCCCCAGCAGTGAGGGTTTTCTCCCCAGCAGTAAATGTTATTGAGGGTTTCCCCAGCTGTAGAATGTTATTGAGGGTTTCCCCCAGCAGTAGAATGTTATTGAGGGTTTCCCCCAGCAGTAGAATGTTATTGAGGGTTCCCCCAGCAGTAGAATGTTATTGAGGGTTCCCCCAGCAGTAGAATGTTATTGAGGGTTTCCCCCAGCTGTAGAATGTTATTGAGGGTTTCCCCCAGCAGTAGATGTTATTGAGGTTTCCCCCAGCTGTAGAATGTTATTGAGGTTTCCCCCAGCTGTAGAACGTTATTGAGGGTTTCCCCAGCTGTAGAATGTTATTGAGGGTTTCCCCAGCAGTAGAATGTTATTGAGGGTTTCTCCCAGCAGTAGAATGTTATTGAGGGTTTCCCCCAGCAGTAGAATGTTATTGAGGGTTTCCCCAGCTGTAGAATGTTACTGAGGGTTTCCCCCCCAGCAGTAGAATGTTATTGAGGGTTTCCCCCAGCTGTAGAATGTTATTGAGGGTTTCCCCCAGCTGTAATGTTACTGAGGGTTTTCCCCCAGCAGTAGAATGTTATTGAGGGTTTCCCCCAGCAGTGAGAATGTTATTGAGGTTTCCCCCAGCAGTAGAATGTTATTGAGGGTTTCCCCCAGCAGTGAGGGTTTTCCCCAGCAGTAGAATGTTATTGAGGGTTTCCCCCAGCAGTGTGAGGGTTTTCCCAGCAGTAGAATGTTTTGAGGGTTTCCCCCAGCTGTAGAATGTTATTGAGGGTTTCCCCCAGCAGTAGAATGTTACTGAGGGTTCCCCCAGCTGTAGAATGTTATTGAGGGTTTCCCCAGCTGTAGAATGTTATTGAGGTTTTCCCCCAGCATGAGGTTTCCCCCAGCTGTAGAATGTTATTGAGGGTTTCCCCCAGCTGTAGAATGTTATTGAGGGTTTCCCCCAGCAGTAGAATGTTATTGAGGGTTTCCCCCAGCAGTAGAATGTTATGAGGGTTTCCCCCAGCAGTAGAATGTTATTGAGGGTTTCCCCCAGCAGTAGAATGTTATTGAGGGTTTCCCCCAGCGTAGAATGTTATTGAGGGTTCCCCCAGCAGTAGAATGTTATTGAGGGTTTCCCCCAGTAGAATGTTACTGAGGGTTTCCCCAGCAGTAGAATGTTATTGAGGGTTTCCCCAGCAGTAGAATGTTATTGAGGGTTTCCCCCAGCTGTAGAATGTTATTGAGGGTTTCCCCCAGCTGTAGAATGTTATTGAGGGTTTCCCCCCAGCTGTAGAATGTTATTGAGGGTTTCCCCCAGCAGTAAATGTTATTGAGGGTTTCCCCCAGCTGTAGAATGTTATTGAGGGTTTCCCCAGCGTAGAATGTTATTGAGGGTTCCCCCAGCAGTAGAATGTTATTGAGGGTTTCCCCCAGCAGTAGAATGTTATTGAGGGTTTCCCAGCTGTAGAATGTTATTGAGGGTTTCCCCAGCTGTAGAATGTTATTGAGGGTTTCCCCCAGCAGTAGAATGTTATTGAGGGTTTCCCCCAGCAGTAGAATGTTATTGAGGGTTTCCCCAGCAGTGAGGGTTTCTCCCAGCAGTAGAATGTTATTGAGGGTTTCCCCAGCTGTAGAATGTTATTGAGGGTTTCCCCCAGCAGTAGAATGTTATTGAGGGTTTCCCCCAGCAGTAGAATGTTATTGAGGGTTTCCCCCAGCAGTAGAATGTTATTGAGGGTTTCCCCCCAGCAGTAGAATGTTATTGAGGGTTTCCCCCAGCTGTAGAATGTTATTGAGGGTTTCCCCCAGCAGTAGTAAATGTTATTGAGGGTTTCCCCCAGCTGTAGAATGTTATGAGGGTTTCCCCCAGCAGTAGAATGTTATTGAGGGTTTCCCCCAGCTGTAGAATGTTTTGAGGGTTTTCCCCAGCAGTAGAATGTTATTGAGGGTTTCCCCAGCAGTAGAATGTTATTGAGGGTTTCCCCCAGCAGTAGAATGTTATTGAGGGTTTCCCCCAGCTGTAGAATGTTACTGAGGGTTTCTCCCAGCAGTAGAATGTTACTGAGGGTTTCCCCAGCAGTAGAATGTTATTGAGGGTTTCCCCCAGCTGTAGAATGTTATGAGGGTTTCCCCCAGCTGTAGAATGTTATTGAGGGTTTCCCCAGCAGTAGAATGTTATTGAGGGTTTCCCCCAGCTGTAGAATGTTACTGAGGGTTTCCCCCAGCAGTAGAATGTTATTGAGGGTTTCCCCCAGCAGTGAGGGTTTTCCCCAGCAGTAGAATGTTATTGAGGGTTTCCCCCGCAGTGAGTGAGGTTTTCCCCAGCTGTAGAATGTTATTGAGGGTTTCCCCCAGCTGTAGAATGTTATTGAGGGTTTCCCCCAGCTGTAGAATGTTACTGAGGGTTTTCCCCCAGCTGTAGAATGTTATTGAGGGTTTCCCCCAGCTGTAGAATGTTATTGAGGGTTTTCCCCAGCAGTGAGGGTTTTCCCAGCTGTAGAATGTTATTGAGGGTTTCCCCCAGCTGTAGAATGTTATTGAGGGTTTCCCCCAGCTGTAGAATGTTATTGAGGGTTTCCCCCAGCAGTAGAATGTTATTGAGGGTTTCCCCCAGCAGTAGAATGTTATTGAGGGTTTCCCCCAGCAGTAGAATGTTATTGAGGGTTTCCCCCAGCTGTAGAATGTTATTGAGGGTTTCTCCCAGCTGTAGAATGTTATTGAGGGTTTCCCCCAGCAGTAGAATGTTACTGAGGGTTTCCCCAGCTGTAGAATGTTATTGAGGGTTTCCCCCAGCTGTAGAATGTTATTGAGGGTTTCCCCAGCTGTAGAATGTTATTGAGGGTTTCCCCCAGCTGTAGAATGTTATTGAGGGTTTCCCCCAGCTGTAGAATGTTATTGAGGGTTTCCCCCAGCTGTAGAATGTTATTGAGGGTTTCCCCAGCATTAGAATGTTATTGAGGGTTTCCTCCAGCAGTAGAATGTTACTGAGGGTTCCCCCAGCAGTAGAATGTTACTGAGGGTTTCCCCCAGCAGTAGAATGTTATTGAGGGTTTCCCCCAGCAGTAGAATGTTATTGAGGGTTTCCCCCAGCTGTAGAATGTTATTGAGGTTTCTCCCAGCTGTAGAATGTTATTGAGGGTTTCCCCCAGCTGTAGAATGTTATTGAGGGTTTCCCCAGCTGTAGAATGTTATTGAGGGTTTCCCCAGCTGTAGAATGTTATTGAGGGTTTCCCCCAGCAGTAGAATGTTATTGAGGGTTTCCCCAGCTGTAGAATGTTATTGAGGGTTTCCCCAGCAGTGAGGGTTTCCTCCCCAGCTGTAGAATGTTATTGAGGGTTTCCCCCAGCTAGAATGTTATTGAGGGTTTCCCCCAGCTGTAGAATGTTATTGAGGGTTTCCCCCAGCAGTAGAATGTTATTGAGGGTTTCCCCCAGCTGTAGAATGTTATTGAGGGTTTCCCCCAGCTGTAGAATGTTTTGAGGGTTTCCCCCAGCAGTAGAATGTTATTGAGGGTTTCCCCCAGCAGTAGAATGTTATTGAGGGTTTCCCCCAGCAGTAGAATGTTATTGAGGGTTTCCCCCAGCAGTAGAATGTTATTGAGGGTTTCCCCCAGCTGTAGAATGTTAGTGAGGGTTTCCCCCAGCAGTAGAATGTTATTGAGGGTTTCCCCCAGCTGTAGAATGTTAGTGAGGGTTTCCCCCAGCAGTATAATGTTATTGAGGGTTTCCCCCAGCTGTAGAATGTTATTGAGGGTTTCCCCAGCTGTAGAATGTTACTGAGGGTTTCCCCCAGCTGTAGAATGTTATTGAGGGTTTCCCCAGCAGTAGAATGTTATTGAGGGTTTCCCCAGCAGTAGAATGTTATTGAGGGTTTCCCCAGCTGTAGAATGTTACTGAGGGTTTCCCAGCTGTAGAATGTTATTGAGGGTTTCCCCCAGCTGTAGAATGTTATTGAGGGTTTCCCCCAGCAGTAGAATGTTATTGAGGGTTTCCCCCAGCTGTAGAATGTTATTGAGGGTTTCCCCCAGCTGTAGAATGTTACTGAGGGTTCCCCCAGCTGTAGAATGTTATTGAGGGTTTCCCCAGCAGTAGAATGTTACTGAGGGTTTCCCCAGCTGTAGAATGTTACTGAGGGTTTCCCCAGCTGTAGAATGTTATTGAGGGTTTCCCCAGCAGTAGAATGTTATTGAGGGTTTCCCCCAGCTGTAGAATGTTATTGAGGGTTTCCCCCAGCAGTAGAATGTTATTGAGGGTTTCCCCCAGCTGTAGAATGTTATTGAGGGTTCCCCCAGCTGTAGAATGTTACTGAGGGTTTCCCCAGCTGTAGAATGTTATTGAGGGTTTCCCCCAGCTGTAGAATGTTATTGAGGGTTTTCCCCAGCAGTGAGGGTTTTCCCCAGCTGTAGAATGTTATTGAGGGTTTCCCCAGCTGTAGAATGTTATTGAGGGTTTCCCCCAGCTGTAGAATGTTATTGAGGGTTTCCCCCAGCAGTAGAATGTTATGAGGGTTTCCCCCAGCTGTAGAATGTTATTGAGGGTTTCCCCCAGCTGTAGAATGTTATTGAGGGTTTCCCCAGCAGTAGAATGTTATTGAGGGTTTCCCCCAGCAGTAGAATGTTATTGAGGGTTTCCCCCAGCAGTAGAATGTTATTGAGGGTTTCCCCAGCTGTAGAATGTTATTGAGGGTTTCCCCAGCAGTGAGGGTTTTCCCCAGCTGTAGAATGTTATTGAGGGTTCCCCCAGCTGTAGAATGTTATTGAGGGTTTCTCCCAGCTGTAGAATGTTATTGAGGGTTTCCCCAGCTGTAGAATGTTATTGAGGGTTTCCCCCAGCTGTAGAATGTTACTGAGGGTTTCCCCCAGCAGTAGAATGTTATTGAGGGTTCCCCAGCAGTAGAATGTTATTGAGGGTTTCCCCAGCAGTGAGGGTTTCTCCCAGCAGTGATGGTTTCCCCCCCCAGCAGTAGAATGTTATTGAGGGTTTCCCCCAGCAGTAGAATGTTATTGAGGGTTTTCCCCAGCAGTAGAATGTTATTGAGGGTTTCCCCCAGCAGTAGAATGTTATTGAGGGTTTTCCCCCAGTAGAATGTTATTGAGGGTTTCCCCAGCTGTAGAATGTTATTGAGGGTTTCCCCCAGCAGTAGAATGTTATTGAGGGTTTCCCCAGCAGTAGAATGTTATTGAGGGTTTCCCCCAGCAGTAGAATGTTATTGAGGGTTTCTCCCAGCAGTAGAATGTTATTGAGGGTTTCCCCCAGCAGTAGAATGTTATTGAGGGTTTCCCCCAGCAGTAGAATGTTATTGAGGGTTTCCTCCAGCAGTAGAATGTTATTGAGGGTTTCCCCCAGCAGTAGAATGTTATTGAGGTTTTCCCCAGTAGTGAGGGTTTCCCCCAGCAGTAGAATGTTATTGAGGGTTTCCCCCAGCAGTAGAATGTTATTGAGGGTTTTCCCCAGCAGTAGAATGTTATTGAGGGTTTCCCCAGCAGTAGAATGTTATTGAGGGTTTCTCCCAGCAGTAGAATGTTATTGAGGGTTTCCCCCAGCAGTGAGGGTTTTCCCAGCAGTAGAATGTTTTGAGGGTTTCCCCCAGCAGTAGAATGTTATTGAGGGTTTCCCCCAGCAGTAGAATGTTATTGAGGGTTTCCCCAGCAGTAGAATGTTATTGAGGGTTTCCCCCAGCAGTAGAATGTTATTGAGGGTTTTCCCCAGCAGTGAGGTTTCCCCCCAGCAGTAGAATGTTATTGAGGGTTTCCCCCAGCTGTAGAATGTTATTGAGGGTTTCCTCCAGCTGTAGAATGTTATTGAGGGTTTCCCCCAGCAGTAGAATGTTATTGAGGGTTTTCCCCAGCAGTAGAATGTTATTGAGGGTTTCCCCCAGCGTAGAATGTTATTGAGGGTTTCCCCAGCAGTAGAATGTTATTGAGGGTTTCCCCCAGCGTGAGGGTTTCCCCCAGCAGTAGAATGTTATTGAGGGTTTCCCCAGCAGTAGAATGTTATTGAGGGTTTCCCCCAGCAGTGAGGGTTTCCCCCAGCAGTAGAATGTTATTGAGGGTTTCCCCCAGCAGTGAGGGTTTCCCCCAGCAGTAGAATGTTATTGAGGGTTTCCCCCAGCAGTAGAATGTTATTGAGGGTTTCTCCCAGCTGTAGAATGTTATTGAGGGTTTCCCCAGCAGTAGAATGTTATTGAGGGTTTCCCCCAGCAGTAGAATGTTATTGAGGGTTTCCCCCAGCAGTAGAATGTTATTGAGGGTTTCCCCCAGCTGTAGAATGTTATTGAGGGTTTCCCCAGCTGTAGAATGTTATTGAGGGTTTCCCCCAGCAGTAGAATGTTACTGAGGGTTTCCCCAGCTGTAGAATGTTATTGAGGGTTTCCCCAGCTGTAGAATGTTATTGAGGGTTTCCCCCAGCTGTAGAATGTTACTGAGGGTTTCCCCAGCTGTAGAATGTTATTGAGGGTTTCCCCCAGCTGTAGAATGTTATTGAGGGTTTCCCCCAGCTGTAGAATGTTATTGAGGGTTTCCCCAGCAGCATAGAATGTTATTGAGGGTTTCCTCCAGCAGTAGAATGTTACTGAGGGTTTCCCCAGCAGTAGAATGTTACTGAGGGTTTCCCCAGCAGTAGAATGTTATTGAGGGTTTCCCCCAGCAGTAGAATGTTATTGAGGGTTTCCCCAGCTGTAGAATGTTATTGAGGGTTTCCCCCAGCTGTAGAATGTTATTGAGGGTTTCCTCCAGCTGTAGAATGTTATTGAGGGTTTCCCCCAGCATAGAATGTTATTGAGGGTTTCCCCAGCAGTAGAATGTTATTGAGGGTTTTCCCCACTGTAGAATGTTATTGAGGGTTTCCCCCACCAGTATAATGTTATTGAGGGTTTCCCCAGCAGTAGAATGTTATTGAGGGTTTCCCCCAGCAGTAGAATGTTATTGAGGGTTTCTCCCAGCAGTAGAATGTTATTGAGGGTTTTCCCCAGCAGTAGAATGTTATTGAGGTTTCCTCCAGCAGTAGAATGTTATTGAGGGTTCCTCCAGCAGTAGAATGTTATTGAGGGTTTCTCCCAGCAGTAGAATGTTATTGAGGGTTTCCCCAGTAGTGAGGGTCTCCCCCAGCAGTAGAATGTTATTGAGGGTCTCCCCCAGCAGTAGAATGTTATTGAGGGTTTCCCCAGCAGTAGAATGTTATTGAGGGTTTCCTCCAGCAGTAGAATATTATTGAGGGTTTCTCCAGCAGTAGAATGTTATTGAGGGTTTTCCCCAGCAGTGAGGGTTTTCCCAGCAGTAGAATGTTTTTGAGGGTTTCTCCCAGCAGTAGAATGTTATTGAGTGTTTCTCCAGCAGTAGAATGTTATTGAGGGTTTCCCCAGCAGTAGAATGTTATTGAGGGTTTCCCCCAGCAGTAGAATGTTATTGAGGGTTTCCCCAGCAGTGAGGGTTTCCCCCAGCAGTAGAATGTTATTGAGGGTTTCCCCCCAGCTGTAGAATGTTATTGAGGGTTTCCTCCAGCTGTTGAATGTTATTGAGGGTTTCCCCCAGCAGTAGAATGTTATTGAGGGTTTCCCCCAGCAGTAGAATGTTATTGAGGGTTTCCTCCAGCAGTAGAATGTTATTGAGGGTTTTCCCCAGCAGTAGAATGTTATTGAGGGTTTCCCCCAGCGGTGAGGGTTTCCCCAGCAGTAGAATGTTATTGAGGGTTTCCCCAGCAGTAGAATGTTATTGAGGGTTTCCCCCAGCAGTGAGGGTTTCCCCCAGCAGTAGAATGTTATTGAGGGTTTCCCCCAGCAGTGAGGGTTTCCCCCAGCAGTAGAATGTTATTGATGGTTTCCCCAGCAGTAGAATGTTATTGAGGGTTTCTCCCAGCTGTAGAATGTTATTGAGGGTTTCCACCAGCAGTAGAATGTTATTGAGGGTTTCCTCCAGCAGTAGAATGTTATTGAGGGTTTCCCCCAGCAGTAGAATGTTATTGAGGGTTTCCCCCAGCTGTAGAATGTTATTGAGGGTTTCTCCCAGCTGTAGAATGTTATTGAGGGTTTCCCCCAGCAGTAGAATGTTACTGAGGGTTTCCCCAGCTGTAGAATGTTATTGAGGGTTTCCCCCAGCTGTAGAATGTTATTGAGGGTTTCCCCCAGCTGTAGAATGTTACTGAGGGTTTCCCCCAGCTGTAGAATGTTATTGAGGGTTTTCCCCCAGCTGTAGAATGTTATTGAGGGTTTCCCCCAGCTGTAGAATGTTATTGAGGGTTTCCACCAGCATTAGAATGTTATTGAGGGTTTCCTCCAGCAGTAGAATGTTACTGAGGGTTTCCCCCAGCAGTAGAATGTTACTGAGGGTTTCCCCCAGCAGTAGAATGTTATTGAGGGTTTCCCCCAGCAGTAGAATGTTATTGAGGGTTTCCCCCAGCTGTAGAATGTTATTGAGGGTTTCTCCCAGCTGTAGAATGTTATTGAGGGTTTCCCCCAGCTGTAGAATGTTATTGAGGGTTTCCTCCAGCTGTAGAATGTTAGTGAGGGTTTCCCCCAGCTGTAGAATGTTACTGAGGGTTTCCCCCAGCTGTAGAATGTTACTGAGGGTTTCCCCCAGCTGTAGAATGTTACTGAGGGTTTCCCCAGCAGTGAGGGTTTCCCCCAGCTGTAGAATGTTATTGAGGGTTTCCCCCAGTAGTAGAATGTTATTGAGGGTTTCTCCCAGCTGTAGAATGTTATTGAGGGTTTCCCCCAGTAGTAGAATGTTATTGAGGGTTTCCCCCAGCTGTAGAATGTTATTGAGGGTTTCCCCCAGCTGTAGAATGTTTTTGAGGGTTTCCCCCAGCAGTAGAATGTTATTGAGGGTTTCCCCCAGCAGTAGAATGTTATTGAGGGTTTCCCCCAGCAGTAGAATGTTATTTAGGGTTTCCCCCAGCAGTAGAATGTTATTGAGGGTTTCCCCCAGCTGTAGAATGTTAGTGAGGGTTTCCCCCAGCAGTAGAATGTTATTGAGGGTTTCCCCCAGCTGTATAATGTTATTGAGGGTTTCCCCCAGCTGTAGAATGTTACTGAGGGTTTCCCCCAGCTGTAGAATGTTATTGAGGGTTTCCTCCAGCAGTAGAATGTTACTGAGGGTTTCCTCCAGCAGTAGAATGTTATTGAGGGTTTCCCCCAGCTGTAGAATGTTACTGAGGGTTTCCCCAGCTGTAGAATGTTATTGAGGGTTTCCCCCAGCTGTAGAATATTAGTGAGGGTTTCCCCCAGCAGTAGAATGTTATTGAGGGTTTCCCCCAGCTGTATAATGTTATTGAGGGTTTCCCCCAGCTGTAGAATGTTACTGAGGGTTTCCCCCAGCTGTAGAATGTTATTGAGGGTTTCCTCCAGCAGTAGAATGTTACTGAGGGTTTCCTCCAGCAGTAGAATGTTATTGAGGGTTTCCCCCAGCTGTAGAATGTTACTGAGGGTTTCCCCAGCTGTAGAATGTTACTGAGGGTTTCTCCAGCTGTAGAATGTTATTGAGGGTTTCCCCCAGCAGTAGAATGTTATTGAGGGTTTCCCCCCAGCTGTAGAATGTTACTGAGGGTTTCCCCCAGCAGTAGAATGTTATTGAGGGTTTCCCCCAGCTGTAGAATGTTATTGAGGGATTCCCCCAGCTGTAGAATGTTACTGAGGGTTTCCCCCAGCTGTAGAATGTTATTGAGGGTTTCCCCCAGCTGTAGAATGTTATTGAGGGTTTTCCCCAGCAGTGAGGGTTTTCCCCAGCTGTAGAATGTTATTGAGGGTTTCCCCCAGCTGTAGAATGTTATTGAGGGTTCTCCCAGCTGTAGAATGTTGTTGAGGGTTTCCCCCAGCTGTAGAATGTTACTGAGGGTTTCCCCCAGCTGTAGAATGTTACTGAGGGTTTCCCCCAGCTGTAGAATGTTATTGAGGGTTTCCTCCAGCAGTAGAATGTTATTGAGGGTTTCCCCCAGCAGTAGAATGTTATTGAGGGTTTCCCCCAGCAGTAGAATGTTATTGAGGGTTTCCCCCAGCTGTAGAATGTTATTGAGGGTTTTCCCCAGCAGTGAGGGTTTTCCCCAGCTGTAGAATGTTATTGAGGGTTTCCCCCAGCTGTAGAATGTTATTGAGGGTTTCTCCCAGCTGTAGAATGTTATTGAGGGTTTCCCCCAGCTGTAGAATGTTACTGAGGGTTTCCCCCAGCTGTAGAATGTTACTGAGGGTTTCCCCCAGCAGTAGCATGTTATTAAGGGTTCCCCCAGCAGTAGAATGTTATTGAGGGTTTCCCCCAGCAGTGAGGGTTTCTCCCAGTAGTGATGGTTTCCCCCCAGCAGTAGAATGTTATTGAGGGTTTCCCCCAGCAGTATAATGTTATTGAGGGTTTCCCCAGCAGTAGAATGTTATTGAGGGTTTCCCCCAGCAGTAGAATGTTATTGAGGGTTTTCCCCAGCAGTAGAATGTTATTGAGGGTTTCCCCAGCTGTAGAATGTTATTGAGGGTTTCCTCCACCAGTATAATGTTATTGAGGGTTTCCCCAGCAGTAGAATGTTATTGAGGGTTTCCCCCAGCAGTAGAATGTTACTGAGGGTTTCCTCCAGCAGTAGAATGTTATTGAGGGTTTCCCCCAGCTGTAGAATGTTACTGAGGGTTTCCCCAGCTGTAGAATGTTATTGAGGGTTTCCCCCAGCTGTAGAATATTAGTGAGGGTTTCCCCCAGCAGTAGAATGTTATTGAGGGTTTCCCCCAGCTGTATAATGTTATTGAGGGTTTCCCCCAGCTGTAGAATGTTACTGAGGGTTTCCCCCAGCTGTAGAATGTTATTGAGGGTTTCCTCCAGCAGTAGAATGTTACTGAGGGTTTCCTCCAGCAGTAGAATGTTATTGAGGGTTTCCCCCAGCTGTAGAATGTTACTGAGGGTTTCCCCAGCTGTAGAATGTTACTGAGG
Source organism: Oncorhynchus kisutch (assembly GCF_002021735.2). Classification (NCBI taxonomy): domain Eukaryota; kingdom Metazoa; phylum Chordata; class Actinopteri; order Salmoniformes; family Salmonidae; genus Oncorhynchus; species Oncorhynchus kisutch. The sequence continues at coordinate 11,195 of NW_022263213.1, forward strand.
GTTTCCCCAGCTGTAGAATGTTATTGAGGGTTTCCCCCAGCAGTAGAATGTTATTGAGGGTTTCCCCCAGCTGTAGAATGTTACTGAGGGTTTCCCCCAGCAGTAGAATGTTATTGAGGGTTTCCCCCAGCTGTAGAATGTTATTGAGGGATTCCCCCAGCTGTAGAATGTTACTGAGGGTTTCCCCCAGCTGTAGAATGTTATTGAGGGTTTCCCCCAGCTGTAGAATGTTATTGAGGGTTTTCCCCAGCAGTGAGGGTTTTCCCCAGCTGTAGAATGTTATTGAGGGTTTCCCCCAGCTGTAGAATGTTATTGAGGGTTTCTCCCAGCTGTAGAATGTTGTTGAGGGTTTCCCCCAGCTGTAGAATGTTACTGAGGGTTTCCCCCAGCTGTAGAATGTTACTGAGGGTTTCCCCCAGCTGTAGAATGTTATTGAGGGTTTCCTCCAGCAGTAGAATGTTATTGAGGGTTTCCCCCAGCAGTAGAATGTTATTGAGGGTTTCCCCCAGCAGTAGAATGTTATTGAGGGTTTCCCCCAGCTGTAGAATGTTATTGAGGGTTTTCCCCAGCAGTGAGGGTTTTCCCCAGCTGTAGAATGTTATTGAGGGTTTCCCCCAGCTGTAGAATGTTATTGAGGGTTTCTCCCAGCTGTAGAATGTTATTGAGGGTTTCCCCCAGCTGTAGAATGTTACTGAGGGTTTCCCCCAGCTGTAGAATGTTACTGAGGGTTTCCCCCAGCAGTAGCATGTTATTAAGGGTTCCCCCAGCAGTAGAATGTTATTGAGGGTTTCCCCCAGCAGTGAGGGTTTCTCCCAGTAGTGATGGTTTCCCCCCAGCAGTAGAATGTTATTGAGGGTTTCCCCCAGCAGTAGAATGTTATTGAGGGTTTTCCCCAGCAGTAGAATGTTATTGAGGGTTTCCCCCAGCAGTAGAATGTTATTGAGGGTTTTCCCCAGCAGTAGAATGTTATTGAGGGTTTCCCCAGCTGTAGAATGTTATTGAGGGTTTCCCCCTCCAGTATAATGTTATTGAGGGTTTCCCCAGCAGTAGAATGTTATTGAGGGTTTCCCCCAGCAGTAGAATGTTATTGAGGGTTTCTCCCAGCAGTAGAATGTTATTGAGGGTTTCTCCCAGCAGTAGAATGTTATTGAGGGTTTTCCCCAGCAGTAGAATGTTATTGAGGGTTTCCTCCAGCAGTAGAATGTTATTGAGGGTTTCCTCCAGCAGTAGAATGTTATTGAGGGTTTCTCCCAGCAGTAGAATGTTATTGAGGGTTTCCCCAGTAGTGAGGGTCTCCCCCAGCAGTAGAATGTTATTGAGGGTCTCCCCCAGCAGTAGAATGTTATTGAGGGTTTTCCCCAGCAGTAGAATGTTATTGAGGGTTTCCTCCAGCAGTAGAATATTATTGAGGGTTTCTCCCAGCAGTAGAATGTTATTGAGGGTTTTCCCCAGCAGTGAGGGTTTTTCCCAGCAGTAGAATGTTTTTGAGGGTTTCTCCCAGCAGTAGAATGTTATTGAGTGTTTCTCCCAGCAGTAGAATGTTATTGAGGGTTTCCCCAGCAGTAGAATGTTATTGAGGGTTTCCCCCAGCAGTAGAATGTTATTGAGGGTTTTCCCCAGCAGTGAGGGTTTCCCCCAGCAGTAGAATGTTATTGAGGGTTTCCCCCAGCTGTAGAATGTTATTGAGGGTTTCCTCCAGCTGTAGAATGTTATTGAGGGTTTCCCCCAGCAGTAGAATGTTATTGAGGGTTTCCCCCAGCAGTAGAATGTTATTGAGGGTTTCCTCCAGCAGTAGAATGTTATTGAGGGTTTTCCCCAGCAGTAGAATGTTATTGAGGGTTTCCCCCAGCGGTGAGGGTTTCCCCCAGCAGTAGAATGTTATTGAGGGTTTCCCCCAGCAGTAGAATGTTATTGAGGGTTTCCCCCAGCAGTGAGGGTTTCCCCCAGCAGTAGAATGTTATTGAGGGTTTCCCCCAGCAGTGAGGGTTTCCCCCAGCAGTAGAATGTTATTGATGGTTTCCCCCAGCAGTAGAATGTTATTGAGGCTTTCCCCCAGTCCCGATCCTGGTGTTTTAAGTTATGTGACTGCCATCTAGTGGACACTGTGTCTAAGTGTAGCTAGTCGTCACCTCACTGTGGGGATGTAGATACAGCACTCAGATCAGTGGTTAGATTCATCACCAGGGGGAATCTTCCAACCAGACAGTATTCAGTCTAATTAGACAGTGACTGGCCTAAATCAATGAGAATCTGCTTGGTCATTCTTGGTGTGTTGACTGACTATTTCAAAAGAAAGGTCTACTTCCTATAAACTGAGTTTGGATGTTTTCTCTACTCAACGTATAGTTGAATGCACTTCCTGTAAGTGGGCCTGGATAAGAGTCTGCTAAATGACTCACATGTTGATGTGTGTGTGTGTGTGTGTATGCGCGTGTGTGTGTGTGTGTGTGTGCGCGCGTGTGCGTGTGTGTGTGTGTGTGTGTGTGTGTGTGTGTGTGTGTGTGTGTGTGTGTGTGTGTGTGCATGTGTGTGTGTGTGTGCGCGTCCTCCTCCAGGTGAGTTCGGGGAGGTGTGCAGCGGGTGTCTGCGTACCCCAGGTCAGAAGGAGATCCCGGTGGCCATTAAGACCCTGAAGGGAGGCTACGTGGAGCCCCAGAGAAGAGACTTCCTCAGAGAGGCCTCCATCATGGGACAGTTTGACAACCCCAACATCATACGGCTGGAAGGAGTGGTCACCAAGAGTAAGAGAATCCTGCTGTATGGATCAGCACGGCAGTCTAGAACATGGGAGAAATATCAACCTCCATTAAAGTCAACTATAGTGGGTCCAGCACTGAGCCTTGTGGAACACTGTATTTAACATTTGATTCTATAGTGGGTCCAGCACTGAGCCTTGTGGGACACCGTATTTATCATTTGTTTCTATAGTGGGTCCAGCACTGAGCCTTGTGGAACACCGTATTTAACATTTGATTCTATAGTGGGTCCAGCACTGAGCCTTGTGGAACACTGTATTTAACATTTAATTCTATAGTGGGTCCAGCACTGAGCCTTGTGGAACACCTTATTTAACATTTGATTCTATAGTGGGTCCAGCACTGAGCCTTGTGGAACACCTTATTTAACATTTGATTCTATAGTGGGTCCAACACTGAGCCTTGTGGAACACCTTATTTAACATTTGATTCTATAGTGGGTCCAGCACTGAGCCTTGTGGGACACCGTATTTAACATTTGATTCTATAGTGGGTCCAGCACTGAGCCTTGTGGGACACCGTATTTAACATTTGATTCTATAGTGGGTCCAGCACTGAGCCTTGTGGGACACCGTACTTAACATTTGATTCTATAGTGGGTCCAGCACTGAGCCTTGTGGAACACTGTATTTAACATTTGATTCTATAGTGGGTCCAGCACTGAGCCTTGTGGAACACCTTATTTAACATTTGATTCTATAGTGGGTCCAGCACTGAGCCTTGTGGAACACCTTATTTAACATTTGATTCTATAGTGGGTCCAACACTGAGCCTTGTGGAACACCTTATTTAACATTTGATTCTATAGTGGGTCCAGCACTGAGCCTTGTGGGACACCGTATTTAACATTTGATTCTATAGTGGGTCCAGCACTGAGCCTTGTGGGACACCGTATTTAACATTTGATTCTATAGTGGGTCCAGCACTGAGCCTTGTGGGACACCGTACTTAACATTTGATTCTATAGTGGGTCCAGCACTGAGCCTTGTGGAACACCGTATTTAACATTTGATTCTATAGTGGGTCCAGCACTGAGCCTTGTGGGACACCGTATTTAACATTTGATTCTATAGTGGGTCCAGCACTGAGCCTTGTGGAATACCTTATTTAACATTTGATTCTATAGTGGGTCCAGCACTGAGCCTTGTGGGACACCTTATTTAACATTTGATTCCATAGTGGGTCCAGCACTGAGCCTTGTGGAATACCTTATTTAACATTTGATTCTATAGTGGGTCCAGCACTGAGCCTTGTGGGACACCTTATTTAACATTTGATTCTATAGTGGGTCCAGCACTGAGCCTTGTGGAACACCTTATTTAACATTTGATTCTATAGTGGGTCCAGCACTGAGCCTTGTGGAACACCTTATTTAACATTTGATTCTATAGTGGGTCCAGCACTGAGCCTTGTGGAACACCTTATTTAACATTTGATTCTATAGTGGGTCCAGCACTGAGCCTTGTGGAACACCTTATTTAACATTTGATTCTATAGTGGGTCCAGCACTGAGCCTTGTGGGACACCTTATTTAACATTTGATTCTAAATGATACGTCCCTTTTCAGAGGTGGTTTTTATCTGGGTTATGTAATGACTTTCTCTGTTTCACCAGGCAGACCTGTGATGATTGTGGTGGAATACATGGAGAACGGATCCCTGGACTCTTTTCTAAGGGTGAGAGTGACTCCTATACAAACTGATTTACTACAGATACTCTATGTCATGTAGGAAGTCTGTTCTCTCTCTCTCCCTCTCTCTCTCTGTCTGTCTCTCTCTCTCTCTCTCTCTCTCTGTCTCTCTGTCTCTCTTTTTCTCTCTCTGTCCCTGTCTCTCTCTCTCTCTCTCTCTCTCTCTCTCTCTGTCTCCCTCTCTATCTCTCTCTGTCTCTCTCTCTCTCTCTCTCTCTGTCTCTCTCTCTCTCTCTCTCTCTCTACCTATCCCTCTCTCTCTCTCTACCTATCCCCCTCTCTCTCTCTCTCCCTCCCTCTCTCTCTCTCTCTCTCTCTCTCTCTCTCTCTCTCTCTCTCTCTCTCTCTCTCCCTCCCCCTCTCCAGAAGCATGATACTTGATGTCATATATGAAGTTTGTCCTCTCTCTCTCTCCCTCTCCAGCAGCATGATGGCCACTTCACAGTGGTCCAGCTGGTGGGGATGCTGCATGGCGTGGCGTCAGGGATGACCTACCTGTCTGACTTGGGCTACGTGCACCGTGACCTGGCCGCTCGCAACATCCTGGTAGATGAGGGTCTGGTGTGTAAGGTGTCTGACTTCGGCCTGTCCAGAGTCCTAGAGGACCACCCTGAGCCTGCATATAACACCATGGTAAGGAGTGTGTGTGTGTGTGTGTGTGTGTAAAGTGTTTAACTTCAGTCCATAGGGCCCTGGTTAATAGAAGTGCACTAAATAGGGGTTAGACTTCAGTCCATAGGGTCCTGGTTAATAGAAGTGTACTATATAGGGGTTAGACTTCAGTCCATAGGGTCCTGGTTAATAGAAGTGTACTATATAGGGGATAGACTTCAGTCCATAGGGTCCTGGTTAATAGAAGTGCACTATATAGGGGTTAGACTTCAGTCCATAGGGTCCTGGTTAATAGAAGTGCACTATATAGGGGTTAGACTTCAGTCCATAGGGTCCTGGTTAATAGAAGTGTACTATATAGGGGTTAGACTTCAGTCCATAGGGTCCTGGTTAATAGAAGTGTACTATATAGGGGATAGACTTCAGTCCATAGGGTCCTGGTTAATAGAAGTGTACTATATAGGGGTTAGACTTCAGTCCATAGGGTCCTGGTTAATAGAAGTGTACTATATAGGGGTTAGACTTCAGTCCATAGGGTCCTGGTTAATAGAAGTGTACTATATAGGGGTTAGACTTCAGTCCATAGGGTCCTGGTTAATAGAAGTGTACTATATAGGGGATAGACTTCAGTCCATAGGGTCCTGGTTAATAGAAGTGTACTATATAGGGGTTAGACTTCAGTCCATAGGGTCCTGGTTAATAGAAGTGTACTATATAGGGGTTAGACTTCAGTCCATAGGGTCCTGGTTAATAGAAGTGTACTATATAGGGGTTAGACTTCAGTCCATAGGGTCCTGGTTAATAGAAGTGTACTATATAGGGGTTAGACTTCAGTCCATAGGGTCCTGGTTAATAGAAGTGTACTATATAGGGGATAGACTTCAGTCCATAGGGTCCTGGTTAATAGAAGTGTACTATATAGGGGTTAGACTTCAGTCCATAGGGTCCTGGTTAATAGAAGTGTACTATATAGGGGTTAGACTTCAGTCCATAGGGTCCTGGTTAATAGAAGTGTACTATATAGGGGTTAGACTTCAGTCCATAGGGTCCTGGTTAATAGAAGTGTACTATATAGGGGTTAGACTTCAGTCCATAGGGTCCTGGTTAATAGAAGTGTACTATATAGGGGTTAGACTTCAGTCCATAGGGTCCTGGTTAATAGAAGTGTACTATATAGGGGATAGACTTCAGTCCATAGGGTCCTGGTTAATAGAAGTGCACTATATAGGGGTTAGACTTCAGTCCATAGGGTCCTGGTTAATAGAAGTGTACTATATAGGGGTTAGACTTCAGTCCATAGGGTCCTGGTTAATAGAAGTGTACTATATAGGGGTTAGACTTCAGTCCATAGGGTCCTGGTTAATAGAATTGTACTATATAGGGGTTAGACTTCAGTCCATAGGGTCCTGGTTAATAGAAGTGTACTATATAGGGGTTAGACTTCAGTCCATAGGGTCCTGGTTAATAGAAGTGTACTATATAGGGGATAGACTTCAGTCCATAGGGTCCTGGTTAATAGAAGTGCACTATATAGGGGTTAGACTTCAGTCCATAGGGTCCTGGTTAATAGAAGTGCACTATATAGGGGTTAGACTTCAGTCCATAGGGTCCTGGTTAATAGAAGTGTACTATATAGGGGTTAGACTTCAGTCCATAGGGTCCTGGTTAATAGAAGTGTACTATATAGGGGATAGACTTCAGTCCATAGGGTCCTGGTTAATAGAAGTGTACTATATAGGGGATAGACTTCAGTCCATAGGGTCCTGGTTAATAGAAGTGTACTATATAGGGGTTAGACTTCAGTCCATAGGGTCCTGGTTAATAGAAGTGTACTATATAGGGGTTAGACTTCAGTCCATAGGGTCCTGGTTAATAGAAGTGCTCTATGTAGTTGCTGTTTGAGACGTGACCCAGGTTTTATTTCTGTCCTCTGTCCAGGGGGATAAGATCCCGGTCCGTTGGACAGCTCCCGAGGCCATCACCTACAGGAAGTTCTCTTCAGCCTCCGACGTCTGGAGCTACGGCATCGTCATGTGGGAAGTGATGTCGTACGGGGAGAGACCTTACTGGGAGATGTCCAATCAGGATGTGAGTTATGGTGTTCTGCTATTCCCTCTTGTCCAATCAGGTTGTGAGTTCTAATGTTCTGTTATTCCCTATTGTCCAATCAGGATGTGAGTTATGGTGTTCTGTTATTCCCTCTTGTCCAATCAGGATGTGAGTTATGGTGTTCTGTTATTCCCTCTTGTCCAATCAGGATGTGAGTTCTAATGTTCTGTTATTCCGTCTTGTCCAATCAGGATGTGAGTTATGGTGTTCTGTTATTCCGTCTTGTCCAATCAGGATGTGAGTTCTAATGTTCTGTTATTCCGTCTTGTCCAATCAGGATGTGAGTTATGGTGTTCTGCTATTCCCTCTTGTCCAATCAGGATGTGAGTTATGGTGTTCTGTTATTCCCTCTTGTCCAATCAGGATGTGAGTTATGGTGTTCTGTTATTCCCTCTTGTCCAATCAGGATGTGAGTTATGGTGTTCTATGGCCAATTCCCAAATGGACCCTTAGTCCCTCTGAGAGGATCTGACAGGTTTTAGCAGTATGGTAATAGTAGATCTATCCTGCTCTCTGATAGGCTAGGTGGAAGTTTCATCATCATTTGGAACTCTATATGGTCACTCCATGCTGACAAGTGTAACCTGTGACCTCTTCCCTGGCAGGTGATCCTGTCTATAGAAGAGGGTTACCGTCTCCCTGTCCCCACGGACTGTCCTGTGGTTCTACCCCTGTCCCCATGGACTGTCCTGTGGTTCTACCCCTGTCCCCATGGACTGTCCTGTGGTTCTACATTACAGGTGATCCTGTCTATAGGGGAGGGTTACCGTCTCCCTGTCCCCATGGACTGTCCTGGGGTTCTACATTACAGGTGATCCTGTCTATAGAAGAGGGTTACCGTCTCCCTGTCCCCATGGACTGTCCTGTGGTTCTACATTACAGGTGATCCTGTCTATAGAAGAGGGTTACCATCTCCCTGTCCCCATGGACTGTCCTGGGGTTCTACATTACAGGTGATCCTGTCTATAGGGGAGGGTTACCGTCTCCCTGTCCCCATGGACTGTCCTGTGGTTCTACCCCTGTCCCCATGGACTGTCCTGTGGTTCTACATTACAGGTGATCCTGTCTATAGATGAGGGTTACCGTCTCCCTGTCCCCATGGACTGTCCTGTGGTTCTACATTACAGGTGATCCTGTCTATTGAGGAGGGTTACCGTCTCCCTGTCCCCATGGACTGTCCTGGGGTTCTGCACCAGTTGATGCTCCACTGCTGGCAGAAGGAGAGAGGGCAGAGACCTCACTTCAACAGCCTGGTCTCCTTCCTGGATAAACTCATCAGGAACCCCACTAGTCTACTGACACTGGTGGACAACAGGTAACCCCTGACCCCTAACATATTACCCTTACGTTGACCATAGCCCCTGACCCTAACCTCTGACCCTTACCCCTAACCCTTGAACCTAATATCTGATCCTAACCCCTGACCCTAACCACTGCCACTAACCTCTGACCCTTATCCCTGACCCTAACCCTTACCTCTGACTCTGACCCTCACCCTTACCCCTAACCTCTTACCCTGACAGCTGAGCCTAAGCCTTTCCCCTAACCTCTGACCCTTATCCCTGACCCCAACCCTTACCTCTGACCCTAACCTCTAACCCTTTCCCCTAACCTCTGACCCTAATCTCTGACCCTAACCCTAACCCCTGACCCCTAACTTCTGAACCTGACCGCTGACCCTAACCCCTGACCCCGAGCCTAAACTCTGACCCCTAACTTCTAACCCTGATCCCTGACCCTAACCTCTGATGCTAACTCTGATCCCTAAGCCCTGACCCTAACCTCTGACCCTAATCCCTGACCCTAACCTCTGAACCTAACCCTGATCCCTGACCCTAACCTCTGACCCCTAACCCTGATCCCTGACCCTAACCTCTGACCCCTGACCCCTAACCCTAAGCCCAGTAGTCAGCTAACACTAGTGGACCACGTACACACATAAGAACAACCAATCAACCAATCCATAGACAACATCCAGGGGTTAGGGTCAGAGGTCAACCTCCCATCTACTGTAGGAATGACAATAAAGTGCCATAGTCTAGTTATAGGAGCAGAATACAGTACATAGTCTAGATAGAGGAGTAGAATACAGTACATAGTCTAGATATAGGAGCAGAATATCCTGTCAGACAGCACCAGAGCTATGTGCTCTGTTCCCAGTCATTGGTCGGCCCAGTCATTGGTCAGCCCAGTCATTGGTCGGCCCAGTCATTGGTCGGCCCAGTCATTGGTCAGCCCAGTCATTGGTCGGCCCAGTCATTGGTCAGCCCAGTCATTGGTCGGCCCAGTTATTGGTTAGCCCAGTCATTGGTCGGCCCAGTTATTGGTCAGCTCTGTCATTGGTCTGCCCAGTCATTGGTCTGCCCAGTCATTGGCCAGCCCAGTCATTGGCCAGCCCAGTCATTGGTCAGCCCAGTCATTGGCCAGCCCAGTTATTGGTCAGCCCAGTCATTGGACGGCCCAGTTATTGGTCAGCTCTGTCATTGGTCAGCCCAGTCATTGGCCAGCCCAGTCATTGGTCAGCCCAGTCATTGGTCGGCCCAGTTATTGGTCAGCCCAGTCATTGGTCAGCCCAGTCATTGGCCAGCCCAGTCATTGGCCGGCCCAGTCATTGGTCAGCCCAGTCATTGGTCGGCCCAGTCATTGGTTAGCCCAGTCATTGGTCAGCCCAGTCATTGGTCAGCCCAGTCATAGGTCGGCCCAGTCATTGGTCAGCCCAGTCATTGGTCGGCCCAGTCATTGGCCAGCCCAGTCATTGGCCAGCCCAGTCATTGGCCAGCCCAGTCACTGTTCAACAAATAACCATTCTAAATTAAATCTCAAATTAAAAAGAACCACTTTTTTTTTATTTCTCAATCTCAACTCGGAATTAAAGGTTGATTCCCATTCGCCATTCGTGTTCATAGGCTATAATGGGATCTTGAGGCAGTATAATTGTTTGAAACCTTGAAACATTTAACTTCAGTTCAATTAATAAGGCATGTCTAGCTTCGAGGTAGCCTGGCCAATATCCATCCGTAGAAACGTAGAGGCCATTATTATATAAACACTTCCTCATAGTATTATTTCTCACCAGCATTTCATATCAACTTTCTTTCGTTATCCAGAAGCCAAAGGCACAATCCTGGTCATATTATCAACCCATCCTGGTTATATTATCAACCCATCCTGGTTATATTATCAACCCATCCTGGTTATATTATCAACCCATCCTGGTTATATTATCAACCCATCCCGGCCATATTGTCAACCCATCCTGGTTATATTATCAACCCATCCTGGTTATATTATCAACCCATCCTGGTTATATTATCAACCCATCCTGGTTATATTATCAACCCATCCTAGTCATATTATCAACCCATCCTGGTCATATTATCAACCCATCCTGGTTATATTATCAACCCATATTATCAACCCATCCTGGTCATATTATCAACCCATATTATCAACCCATCCTGGTCATATTATCAACCCATCCTGGTCATATTATCAACCCATCCTGGTCATATTATCAACCCATCCTGGTCATATTATCAACCCATCCTGGTCATATTATCAACCCATATTATCAACCCATCCTGGTCATATTTTCAACCCATCCTGGTCATATTATCAACCCATCCTGGTTATATTATCAACCCATCCTTGTCATATTATCAACCCATCCTGGTCATATTATCAACCCATCCTGGTCATAGTATCAACCCATCCTGGTCATAGTATCAACCCATCCTGGTTATAGTATCAACCATCCTGGTCATATTATCAACCCATCCTGGTTATATTATCAACCCATCCTGGTCATAGTATCAACCCATCCTGGTCATATTATCAACCCATCCTGGTCATATTATAAACCCATCCTGCTCATAGTATCAACCCATCCTAGTCATATTATCAACCCAACCTGGTTATAGTATCAACCCATCCTGGTTATATTATCAACCCATCCTGGTCGTATTATCAACCCTAAGCATTTGGCTGGCCTGTTAGCAGCTAGTAACCTAAGCATTTGGCTGGCCTGTTAGCAGCTAATAACCTAAGCATTTGGCTGGCCTGTTAGCAGCTAGTAACCTAAGCATTTGGCTGGCCTGTTAGCAGCTAATAACCTAAGCATTTGGCTGGCCTGTTAGCAGCTAATAACCTAAGCATTTGGCTGGCCTGTTAGCAGCTAGTAACCTAAGCATTTGGCTGGCCTGTTAGCAGCTAGTAACCTAAGCATTTGGCTGCCCTATTAGCAGCTAGTAACCTAAGCATTTGGCTGGCCTATTAGCAGCTAGTAACTTAAGCGTTTGGGACCACCAGCTCAGTCTCTCATATCTCCCATTTCTCTTCCTCTCTGTATCGACTCAGTTTTCCAGAATCACTGGAGGATGTGCCGGACTACCCTCTGTTCATCTCCATCGGTGATTGGCTGGACTCCATCAAGATGAGCCAATACAAGAACCAGTTCCTGGCAGCAGGGTTCACCACCCTGGACTCTGTCTCCACCATGAGTATAGAGTGAGTGGATCAGGAGATACCGGCTGCTTCCCAAATAGCAGCCTATTCCCTGTATTCTGACCAGAGATTATTTATTTAATCAATACAACTTCAATCTACTGTGTATTATTGAGTTCATCTTATTTATTTGTATTTTATTTTTACAATACAAAGCACCCGCATACAAACTAACCTCACCAACATCCACAACATCATCCTGCCCAGACCCTCACCAACATCACCCTGCCCAGACCCTCACCAACATCACCCTGCCCAGCCCCTCAACAACATCACCCTGCCCAGACCCTCACCAACATCCACAACATCACCCTGCCCAGACCCTCACCAACATCCACAACATCACCCTGCCCAGACCCTCACCAACATCCACAACATCACCCTGCCCAGACCCTCAACAACATCCACAACATCACCCTGCCCAGCCCCTCACCAACATCCACAACATCACCCTCCCCAGACCCTCACCAACATCCACAACATCATCCTGCCCAGACCCTCACCAACATCACCCTGCCCAGCCCCTCACCAACATCCACAACATCACCCTCCCCAGACCCTCACCAACATCCACAACATCACCCTGCCCAGACCCTCACCAACATCACCCTGCCCAGACCCTCACCAACATCCACAACATCACCCTGCCCAGACCCTCACCAACATCACCCTGCCCAGCCCCTCACCAACATCACCCTGCCCAGACCCTCACCAACATCCACAACATCACCCTCCCCAGACCCTCACCAACATCCACAACATCACCCTGCCCAGACCCTTACCAACATCCACAACATCACCCTCCCCAGACCCTCACCAACATCCACAACATCACCCTGCCCAGCCCCTCACCAACATCACCCTGCCCAGCCCCTCACCAACATCCACAACATCACCCTCCCCAGACCCTCACCAACATCCACAACATCACCCTGCCCAGACCCTTACCAACATCACCCTGCCCAGACCCTCACCAACATCCACAACATCACCCTGCCCAGACCCTCACCAACATCACCCTGCCCAGCCCCTCACCAACATCACCCTGCCCAGACCCTCACCAACATCCACAACATCACCCTCCCCAGACCCTCACCAACATCCACAACATCACCCTGCCCAGACCCTCACCAACATCCACAACATCACCCTCCCCAGACCCTCACCAACATCCACAACATCACCCTGCCCAGACCCTCACCAACATCACCCTGCCCAGACCCTCACCAACATCCACAACATCACCCTGCCCAGACCCTCACCAACATCCACAACATCACCCTCCCCAGACCCTCACCAACATCACCCTGCCCAGACCCTCACCAACATCCACAGCATCACCCTCCCCAGACCCTCACCAACATCCACAACATCACCCTGCCCAGACCCTCACCAACATCCACAACATCATCCTGCCCAGCCCCTCACCAACATCACCCTGCCCAGACCCTCACCAACATCCACAACATCACCCTGCCCAGACCCTCACCAACATCACCCTGCCCAGACCCTAACCAACATCCACAACATCACCCTGCCCAGACCCTCACCAACATCCACAACATCACCCTCCCCAGACCCTCACCAACATCCACAACATCACCCTATCCAGACCCTCACCAACATCACCCTGCCCAGACCCTCACCAACATCCACAACATCATCCTGCCCAGACCCTCACCAACATCCACAACATCACCCTCCCCAGACCCTCACCAACATCACCCTGCCCAGACCCTCATCAACATCCACAGCATCACCCTCCCCAGACTCTCACCAACATCCACAACATCACCCTGCCCAGCCCCTCACCAACATCACCCTGCCCAGACCCTCACCAACATCCCCCTGCCCAGACCCTCACCAACATCCCCCTGCCCAGACCCTCACCAACATCCACAACATCACCCTGCCCAGACCCTCACCAACATCCACAACATCACCCTGCCCAGCCCCTCACCAACATCCACAACATCACCCTGCCCAGACCCTCACCAACATCCACAACATCACCCTGCCCAGATCCTCACCAACATCCACAACATCACCCTGCCCAGCCCCTCACCAACATCCACAACATCACCCTGCCCAGACCCTCACCAACATCCACAACATCACCCTGCCCAGACCCTCACCAACATCCACAACATCACCCTGCCCAGACCCTCACCAACATCACCCTGCCCAGACCCTCACCAACATCCACAACATCACCCTCCCCAGACCCTCACCAAATCCACAACATCACCCTGCCCAGACCCTCACCAACATCACCCTGCCCAGACCCTCACCAACATCCACAACATCACCCTGCCCAGACCCTCACCAACATCCACAACATCACCCTCCCCAGACCCTCACCAACATCACCCTGCCCAAACCCTCACCAACATCACCCTGCCCAGACCCTCACCAACATCCACAACATCACCCTGCCCAGACCCTCACCAACATCCACAACATCACCCTGCCCAGACCCTCACCAACATCACCCTGCCCAGACCCTCACCAACATCCACAAAATCACCCTGCCCAGACCCTCACCAACATCACCCTGCCCACACCCTCACCAACATCACCCTGCCCAGACCCTCACCAACATCCACAACATCACCCTGCCCAGAACCTCACCAACATCCACAACATCACCCTGCTCAGACCCTCACCAACATCTATGACATTTCAAATGTTGTACCCAGACGGAGATAATCAATATGCGTTTTATAGTTACATCGTTAGGGTAAGATAACCAAAAGTGGAAACACTCTAATCAGTTTCTAGAGCTCAATTTCCCAGATTTTGTAGATTATTTTAATAGTGCTTAAAAACTTCATCTTTATCAAATTATCCATTTAAGATACCAACTCAAAACCTACGTACGTCTACGAATGGGTCGTTTAAATTGTGTCTAATTATATCCTCAGCATTACTTTATCAAATCTCTAGTAACTGATTATATACGCACATACAATTTATCATAATTTCTAATAATTCACCGAATCCATATAAAACGTAAGAAATCTTAGGTACTCACACAGAACTGGTCAGATGTTCACACAGAACTTTAAGGATCACCCACACAGAACTGGTCAGATGTTCACACAGAACTTTAAGGATCACCCACACAGAACTGGTCAGATGTTCACACAGGATTGGTCAGATGTTCACACAGAACTTTAAGGATCACCCACACAGAACTGGTCAGATGTTCACACAGAACTGGTCAGATGTTCACACAGAACTTTAAGGATCACCCACACAGAACTGGTCAGATGTTCACACAGAACTTTAAGGATCACCCACACAGAACTGGTCAGATGTTCACACAGAACTTTAAGGATCACCCACACAGGATTGGTCAGATGTTCACACAGAACTTTAAGGATCACCCACACAGAACTGGTCAGATGTTCACACAGAACTTTAAGGATCACCCACACAGAACTGGTCAGATGTTCACACAGAACTTTAAGGATCACCCACACAGGATTGGTCAGATGTTCACACAGAACTTTAAGGATCACCCACACAGGATTGGTCAGATGTTCACACAGAACTTTAAGGATCACCCACACAGAACTGGTCAGATGTTCACACAGAACTTTAAGGATCACCCACACAGAACTGGTCAGATGTTCACACAGAACTTTAAGGATCACCCACACAGAACTGGTCAGATGTTCACACAGAACTTTAAGGATCACCCACACAGGATTGGTCAGATGTTCACACAGAACTTTAAGGATCACCCACACAGAACTGGTCAGATGTTCACACAGAACTTTAAGGATCACCCACACAGAACTGGTCAGATGTTCACACAGAACTTTAAGGATCACCCACACAGGATTGGTCAGATGTTCACACAGAACTTTAAGGATCACCCACACAGGATTGGTCAGATGTTCACACAGAACTTTAAGGATCACCCACACAGAACTGGTCAGATGTTCACACAGAACTTTAAGGATCACCCACACAGAACTGGTCAGATGTTCACACAGAACTTTAAGGATCACCCACACAGAACTGGTCAGATGTTCACACAGAACTTTAAGGATCACCCACACAGGATTGGTCAGATGTTCACACAGAACTTTAAGGATCACCCACACAGAACTGGTCAGATGTTCACACAGAACTTTAAGGATCACCCACACAGAACTGGTCAGATGTTCACACAGAACTTTAAGGATCACCCACACAGAACTGGTCAGATGTTCACACAGAACTTTAAGGATCACCCACACAGAACTGGTCAGATGTTCACACAGAACTTTAAGGATCACCCACACAGGATTGGTCAGATGTTCACACAGAACTTTAAGGATCACCCACACAGGATTGGTCAGATGTTCACACAGAACTTTAAGGATCACCCACACAGAACTGGTCAGATGTTCACACAGAACTTTAAGGATCACCCACACAGAACTGGTCAGATGTTCACACAGAACTTTAAGGATCACCCACACAGAACTGGTCAGATGTTCACACAGAACTTTAAGGATCACCCACACAGAACTGGTCAGATGTTCACACAGAACTTTAAGGATCACCCACACAGAACTGGTCAGATGTTCACACAGAACTTTAAGGATCACCCACACAGGATTGGTCAGATGTTCACACAGAACTTTAAGGATCACCCACACAGAACTGGTCAGATGTTCACACAGAACTTTAAGGATCACCCACACAGAACTGGTCAGATGTTCACACAGAACTTTAAGGATCACCCACACAGAACTGGTCAGATGTTCACACAGAACTTTAAGGATCACCCACACAGAACTGGTCAGATGTTCACACAGAACTTTAAGGATCACCCACACAGAACTGGTCAGATGTTCACACAGAACTTTAAGGATCACCCACACAGAACTGGTCAGATGTTCACACAGAACTTTAAGGATCACCCACACAGAACTGGTCAGATGTTCACACAGAACTTTAAGGATCACCCACACAGAACTGGTCAGATGTTCACACAGAACTTTAAGGATCACCCACACAGAACTGGTCAGATGTTCACACAGAACTTTAAGGATCACCCACACAGAACTGGTCAGATGTTCACACAGAACTTTAAGGATCACCCACACAGAACTGGTCAGATGTCCACACAGAACTTTAAGGATCACCCACACAGAACTGGTCAGATGTTCACACAGAACTTTAAGGATCACCCACACAGAACTGGTCAGATGTCCACACAGAACTTTAAGGATCACCCACACAGGATTGGTCAGATGTTCACACAGAACTTTAAGGATCACCCACACAGAACTGGTCAGATGTCCACACAGAACTTTAAGGATCACCCACACAGAACTGGTCAGACGTCCACACAGAACTTTAAGGATCACCCACACAGGATTGGTCAGATGTCCACACAGAACTTTAAGGATCACCCACACAGAACTGGTCAGACGTTCACACAGAACATCAGAACATCCTTGAAAGGTTACCCACACAGAGTCAACCTACCCCGCTCACACAGAACGGTCCGACAACTATTACCTAGTGATCCCATAACAAAATACTCACACAGAGTAACCCAGGGCATACCTGGCTAGCACAT
This sequence comes from Oncorhynchus kisutch, assembly GCF_002021735.2. Taxonomy (NCBI): domain Eukaryota; kingdom Metazoa; phylum Chordata; class Actinopteri; order Salmoniformes; family Salmonidae; genus Oncorhynchus; species Oncorhynchus kisutch. Next base: position 28,449 of record NW_022263213.1, read on the forward strand.
TTAAAATAATTACAATTCACCTCTTCTGAGGGTCACTTAGACAATCACACAGACGCACAGAGTGAGGTCCTTCTTCCAATAGGGCTTCACCAAGTACCATGTTTCACACAGAACACATAGTCCCCTGGCCCCTCACCCCTACAGACTGCACCAATCCCCACTGTGATCAATTCAGTGTCAGGACAGCTCTTGGTCACTCACAACCGGACAGTGGCAGAGTATCTTTTGAGTCCACAAACTCCCAGATTACTCTCCTCTGACTCGGCCCTGCTTACGCCGCCAAGGTGCCTTCCTTACAAAGGAATTCACGCTCAGAGTATACGTAACAGGCATATTTAAACAACTCGACTTCAAATCTGTGTGTGGTTCGCTCACCTTTTTCTTTAAAAAAAACTCTGTTTGAGATGTGGTATCCACTCGGCTTGCTTCCACTCAGATCAAAGGTTGGTCTATCTGCTTCGTTCCCGAAGTGTGGTTTCCCTAAGATCCCAAGTTTGAGGGATCCCTCAATATATTTACCTAGATCGTCAGGAACGGTCACCGAGTGAAGATTCACATCCCTTCCTTGTCGCCAAATGTCGTGGAAATTTCCACCACTACCAAATCATGAGAGAGCAAACCACACACAAGTCAGAGTTATCATAAAGTCCATCTTTAATTATATGAGCTTCACCATAGCCCAGTTTGACTCTCAGATCAATTCAGTGTCTATAAATGAATTCTCTGAGATTCCTTACATATTGGCAACTGAGATGCTTTATAGCAAAGACACACATAGCCAGACAGCATTGGCTATAAATTATCGTTCAGTTTGGTCTCCTAAACTAAGTTCCTTATCTCATTCTTGGTACCACTTAGGACTGAAAACATTACCTCATCCAATGGCATATATCAAATACACCCCCTCCTGGACAAGATCACAGAGAGACAGTGAGCCTCTCAGGTCATATACTAAATCAAGATAAGGGCAACCTCAGAAGGGACATGTAAATAGTTAGACACCTTCCCATAATAAGACCAGCCTAACCTCTCCCCAATGTGGAAAAGTGACTTTTCCCACATAAACATACTTATGAAAATTAATAAAACATCTTATTTATAAATGTTACCTAAAGGATTCTGATTCTGCTACCACACGCGTTTAGCAACCAAACTGCAGTTATTAAGTTCATCTAACTGATGTACTGTATCTCCTCTAGACAGTTAGCCTAACTCATATAGTGTCTGTGTCTCCTCTAAACAGTTAGCCTACCTCATATAGTGTCTGTGTCTCCTCTAAACAGTTAACCTAACTCATATAGTGTCTGTGTCTCCTCTAAACAGTTAACCTAACTCATATAGTGTCTGTGTCTCCTCTAAACAGTTAACCTAACTCATATAGTGTCTGTCTCCTCTAAACAGTTAGCCTACCTCATATAGTGTCTGTGTCTCCTCTAAACAGTTAGCCTAACTCATATAGTGTCTGTGTCTCCTCTAAACAGTTAGCCTAACTCATATAGTGTCTGTGTCTCCTCTAAACAGTTAACCTAACTCATATAGTGTCTGTGTCTCCTCTAAACAGTTAACCTAACTCATATAGTGTCTGTGTCTCCTCTAATCAGTTAACCTAACTCATATAGTGTCTGTGTCTCCTCTAAACAGTTAACCTAACTCATATAGTGTCTGTGTCTCCTCTAAACAGTTAACCTAACTCATATAGTGTCTGTGTCTCCTCTAAACAGTTAACCTAACTCATATAGTGTCTGTGTCTCCTCTAAACAGTTAACCTAACTCATATAGTGTCTGTATCTCCTCTAAACAGTTAACCTAACTCATGGGGCGGCAGGGTAGCCTAGTGGTTAGAGCGTTGGGCTAGTGACCGGAAGGTTGCAAGTTCAAACCCCCGAGCTGACAAGGTACAAATCTGTCGTTCTGCCCTTGAACAGGCAGTTAACCCACTGTTCCTAGGCCGTCATTGAAAATAAGAATTTGTTCTTAACTGACTTGCCTGGTTAAATAAAGGTAAAATAAATAAAAAATATATAGTGTCTGTATCCCCTCTAAACAGTTAACCTAACTCATATAGTGTCTGTATCTCCTCTAAACAGTTAACCTACCTCATATAGTGTCTGTATGTCCTCTAAACAGTTAACCTACCTCATATAGTGTCTGTATCCCCTCTAAACAGTTAACCTAACTCATATAGTGTCTGTATCCTAAACAGTTAACCTACCTCATATAGTGTCTGTATCCTAAACAGTTAACCTACCTCATATAGTGTCTGTATCCTAAACAGTTAACCTAACTCATATAGTGTCTGTATCCTAAACAGTTAACCTAACTCATATAGTGTCTGTATCCTAAACAGATAGTGTCTGTATCCTAAACAGTTAACCTAACTCATACAGTGTCTGTATCTCTTGTCCTCAGGGACATCAGGCGTATCGGTGTGTCTCTGATTGGCCACCAGAGGAGGATAGTGAGCAGCATTCAGAGTCTCCGTCTACAGTTCCTCACCGTCCAACACAACGGCTTCCACATCTAAACCAACCCCCAGAACGCTAGGACTGCACAGACAGACAGACAGGCCTGGGTGTGTTCATTCAGCACCGAACGGAGAAGAAAACAAACTGAAAACAGAGAGCGATTAGCTGAACTCGTTCAATAACAAACGCTTGTTTCTAAAATTCTAGATGTTCTCTCGGCGGACTGGTGAACTGTTACCCGTGGACTACAATGGTTTACCAAAGAGGCTTCTGTCCCTGATCCAGAAGACTTGAGATGGAGGAAGTTTCAGTCCACGTCCTGAACTGCACCCTTTTCCCTTCAGGGTGCACCATTTAGGACAGACACGCGCAGTACGAAGCACATGGAGAGACAGGTGCACTGATGGGTCTTCCTCTAATCAGGTGGACAGAGACGGACTGAAACAGGACTCTCCGTTTAGAGACCACTACTTTTGACAAAAAAATAGGATGATTAAATGTGTCTTATTTATTTCAGATGTTTTGTTTCCTTGTTCATTTATCAAGCAGCAGATTCTGACCAATAGGAAGAGAAATTACAATGCAGAGGAGATTCTGACCAATAGGAAGAGAAATTACAATGCAGAGGAGATTCTGACCAATAGGAAAATAAAGGACAATGTGGAGGAGATTCTGACCAATAGGAAGAGAAAGAACAATGTGGAGGAGATTCTGACCAATAGGAAGAGAAAGAACAATGTGGAGGAAATTCTGACCAATAGGAAAATAAAGGACAATGTGGAGGAGATTCTGACCAATAGGAAAATAAAGGACAATGTGGAGGAGATTCTGACCAATAGGAAGAGAAAGGACAATGTGGAGGAGATTCTGACCAATAGGAAAATAAAGGACAATGTGGAGGAGATTCTGACCAATAGGAAAATAAAGGACAATGTGGAGGAGATTCTGACCAATAGGAAAATAAAGGACAATGTGGAGGAGATTCTGACCAATAGGAAGAGAAAGGACAATGTGGAGGAGATTCTGACCAATAGGAAGAGAAAGGACAATGTGGAGGAGATTCTGACCAATAGGAAGAGAAAGGACAATGTGGAGGAGATTCTGACCAATAGGAAGAGAAAGGACAATGTGGAGGAGATGTTGGAGCAAAGAGAAGACAAATGAATGTCATCTGATTTTATAAATGTAGAATCCATCATCAACCAGAATATGTGAAGTATTTGTGGAAAAGCCTTGTTCAGTTTGACCAGACATCCTTGTTCAGATTGATTAGACATCCTTGTTCAGTTTGACCAGACATCCTTGTTCAGATTGATTAGACATCCTTGTTCAGATTGATTAGACATCCTTGTTCAGTTTGACCAGACATCCTTGTTCAGATTGATTAGACATCCTTGTTCAGATTGATTAGACATCCTTGTTCAGTTTGAACAGACATCCTTGTTCAGATTGATTAGACATCCTTGTTCAGATTGATTAGACATCCTTGTTCAGTTTGAACAGACATCCTTGTTCAGATTGATTAGACATCCTTGTTCAGATTGATTAGACATCTTTGTTTAGTTTTGTTTCATCCACAATCTTCATCTTTACTCAGCAATATGCAGTGTCCTTAGCTGACTGACTGACAGTCTGTTTCTGCTATGTCGTGCTTCGTCACTCATTGCCTTGTTTGGCTTGACAAGGACAGAGTAGTCAAGGGCATCAACAGATCTGGGACCAGGCTACAGTTTCCTCACTTATAGAACAAGGAGAAGAGTGCAACTCCACTCCACAACAAATCACGAACCGAAAACAACCTCAGACATGTACTATAAGAAATACTTTATTTTGACGGCAGTACAATCCATAGTGCTTGAGCATCTAGAGCATCTCCAGCCCTGTTCCTGGAGAGAGACCTTCCTGGAGGTTTAAACTCCAGCCCTGTTCCTGGAGAGAAACCTTCCTGGAGGTTTTAACTCCAACCCTGTTCCTGGAGAGAGACCTTCCTGGAGGTTTTAACTCCAACCCTGTTCCTGGAGAGAGACCTTCCTGGAGGTTTTAACTCCAGCCCTGTTCCTGGAGAGAGACCTTCCTGGAGGTTTAAACTCCAGCCCTGTTCCTGGAGAGAGACCTTCCTGGAGGTTTAAACTCCAGCCCTGTTCCTGGAGAGAAACCTTCCTGGAGGTTTTAACTCCAACCCTGTTCCTGGAGAGAGACCTTCCTGGAGGTTTTAACTCCAACCCTGTTCCTGGAGAGAGACCTTCCTGGAGGTTTTAACTCCAGCCCTGTTCCTGGAGAGAGACCTTCCTGGAGGTTTAAACTCCAGCCCTGTTCCTGGAGAGAGACCTTCCTGGAGGTTTAAACTCCAGCCCTGTTCCTGGAGAGAGACCTTCCTGGAGGTTTTAACTCCAACCCTGTTCCTGGAGAGAGACCTTCCTGGAGGTTTTAACTCCAACCCTGTTCCTGGAGAGAGACCTTCCTGGAGGTTTTAACTCCAACCCTGTTCCTGGAGAGAGACCTTCCTGGAGGTTTTAACTCCAACCCTGTTCCTGGAGAGAGACCTTCCTGGAGGTTTTAACTCCAACCCTGTTCCTGGAGAGAAATCCTCCTTTAGGTTTTAACTCCAACCCTGTCCCTGGAGAGAAACCCTCCTGTAGGTTTTAACTCCAACCCTGTTCCTGGAGAGAAACCCTCCTGTAGAACCCTGAATATTATATACTTCCTGTCCTGTTGTTCTGGGTACTAATGTAGGTTGATGTATTGTGGACCAAAGGGCCTTTGGAAACCATGATGGAACCATGGTACGAAATACAACACTCCTATATGCACAGTGACAGGATAAATACACCGATACAACACTCCTACATGCACCCTGACAGGATAAATACACAGATACAACACTCCTATATGCACACAGACAGGATATAGACTCAGACAACACTCCTATATGCACCCTGACAGGATAAAGACACAGATACAACACTCCTATATGCACAGTGACAGGATAAATACACAGATACAACACTCCTATATGCACACAGACAGGATATAGACTCAGACAACACTCCTATATGCACAGTGACAGGATAAAGACACAGATACAACACTCCTATATGCACAGTGACAGGATAAATACACAGATATAACACTCCTATATGCACACTGACAGGATAAAGACACAGATACAACACTCCTATATGCACAGTGACAGGATAAATAGACAGATACAACACTCCTATATGCACAGTGACAGGATAAATACACAGAAACAACACTCCTATATGCACCCTGACAGGATAAATAGACAGATACAACACTCCTATATGCACCCTGACAGGATAAATACACAGATACAACACTCCTATATGCACACAGACAGGATATAGACTCAGACAACACTCCTATATGCACAGTGACAGGATAAATACACAGATACAACACTCCTATATGCACAGTGACAGGATAAATACACAGATACAACACTCCTATATGCACACAGACAGGATAAATACACAGATACAACACTCCTATATGCACACAGACAGGATATAGACTCAGACAACACTCCTATATGCACAGTGACAGGATAAAGACACAGATACAACACTCCTATATGCACAGTGACAGGATAAATACACAGATACAACACTCCTATATGCACACTGACAGGATAAAGACACAGATACAACACTCCTATATGCACACTGACAGGATAAAGACACAGATACAACACTCCTATATGCACCCTGACAGGATAAATAGACTCAGACAACACACTTGAGTAGGGCGAATGATAAGAATGCTTTCTCCCTTCTCACGCAAGCGCACACACACATATACTCCAATCAGCATCCTCATTCATCCCTGTCACCGAAGAGATGCCCACTTATTATCCTGACATTGAGAGCTCTCATGGGGTGGATCTGTGCAACAGGTGCTCAGGACGTTTTAGGGGGGGGCGACACCACTTCCTCCCATCCCAGCAATGCACTCTGGGATCTGTAGTAGCATACATATACATATTATGAATGCATTTTTTTCCCTCCTTCCAATGTTCAAATGTATTTTTGTATAATTTATTAAGGGACATTGTCCACCCTATCTGGTGATTAATAAAATCCTTGTAGGCTGGGTGTTTGTAAAATAATATGTAGGCTCTGCTGAGGGGGATGTTGTTATATAGTATTGCCATCATTTTGACTCAACTATTAAAATATTCTTCCTATTGGTGTGATTTAGTCATTTTATGGTAAAAAGAAGAAAAAAAGTGGTCTATTATCATGATGTTGTTATACCCATGGTTGTCCAGTGGGTGGTGCACTTGAGTCAGATACAACAACAAAAAAGTCTCTCTCCGTCGTCCTGACAACGCCGTGTAAAACTCCCAGTGCTTTCTGAGGGACCAAAACAACACACACTGGCATGTTGTGACAAGAGAAATGACTGAAAACATCAACATGTCATCGGGTTGACTGGTTATGACTGAGTTTCGAAAAACGTTTGATATTTGAAGAAGAAGAAAGAAAAAGAGTTAGAAGAATCGTACGGAAAGATCTCTTACAGGTAAAGAGAAGATACATTGCGCATAATGCTGCCGGAAGTAGATAGCTAACGTTTGATAGCTTAGCTATCGTTTATTTTCAATGAGATTATAAGCACATTGAGTACATCCCATTAAACCCAGTTTAGTCAACTCAAAGCTGGTCAAGCTACGTTTTGGTAAACTAGGTCCAAGGATGAAGGTTTAACTAAAATAGCTAGCTAGCACGCTGCTAACTATCTAACCAGATGGCTAGCTAAGGTTAGTTTACTAATGTATTAACAGCTAGCTATCCTAACATGTTACGCTAACTAGCTAGCTAGCTACATCAGAAAAAAGGGGGGTATCAACTCTATTCTCTTTCGTTGTTGCTGGCGCATTAGCTACGAATTAAAACGAGACCCTCAACTACCCTTAAATGTGATGATCTAGAAGAAGAAAACATATTGCTACGTGTGGCGCTTGTTGTAGCTATTGTAAATGCTAGGTTAGCTAGCTAGCGGCTAAACCCTCTTCTTCTTCTTCGTGTGTTTCCGGCAGACTAGACGCTGTGTTCCGTATTGTTGCCTTTTGCATGTCAGAGTTGCGGCTGGAACATAGGTAACTTTAGGTTAAAAAGAGGTGGATGCGAAAATCATAAATTGCATCACCATCTAACCCTGCACCAGTGGAGGCTGCTGAGGGGAGACCTGCTCTTAAACAATGGCTGCAATAGAGTATAATAGATGGAATGGAGTGTAATAGATGGAATGGAGTGTAATAGATGGAATGGAGTGTAATAGATGGAATGGAGTATAATAGATGGAATGGAGTGTAATAGATGGAATGGAGTATAATAGATGGAATGGAGTCTAATAGATGGAATGGAGTGTAATAGATGGAATGGAGTATAATAGATGGAATGGAGTGTAATAGATGGAATGGAGTTTAATAGATGGAATGGAGTATAATAGATGGAATGGAGTGTAATAGATGGAATGGAGTGTAATAGATGGAATGGAGTGTAATAGATGGAATGGAGTGAATTGTATCACACCCATGAAAACCATGTTTCTGATACCATTCCATTTACTCCATTCCAGCCATTATTATGAACCGTTTTCCCCTCAGCAGCCTCCACTGCCCTACACCTATCCACTGCCCCCCCCCAAATGTCTCTAAATGATCCTACGCCAGGCTGTTGGCCTGGGAGGATGGGCCTACTTCTCTCAACTTCCTGTAGATCTTCAGCACTAATATTTCTCTGCTGCTGCAACGACCTCATTTATCTTCTGTGATTTCCTCTCTGTCAGTGCAGTGGATCACCATGGTAATAAAACGCAAGATATTCAACCTACCTGGATCTCTCTCTCTCTTCAGACCTCCTCACTGGGTGCAGTGCAGTGGATCACCATGGTAATAAAACGCAAGATATTCAACCTACCTGGATCGCTCTCTCTCTTCAGACCTCCTCACTGGGGGGGCTTCCAGTCGAATCACTCAAACTTTCTGCCCCACTGAACCTCGCTCCCACAGGTTAATAGAGCCCCAGCTGCTTGGACGCTCCCACAGGTTAATAGAGCCCCAGCTGCATGGACGCTCCCACAGGTTAATAGAGCCCCAGCTACCCCTCCACAATCATCCCTGGTAGGATTCTCAGGGAAAACGTTGTAAGTCTCTACCACACCTGTTGCCGCAGGTAGGCCCACTTCATCCTGGTCTGACTCAACTTCAGAGCGCTCCCCCCACTGCCCACCAGCTCCGTTTCCAGATCCTCACGGTTCTTAAGAGAACATGTAGAAGTACGTTAACTTGGTTCGTGTTCAGGAGACGAAGGTCTTGAACTCAGCGCCGTTCTTATGCCTTCGCGTCATCTCACTTCCCTCTTCCAGCTAAGCTCCGTTCTTATGCCTTCGCGTCATCTCACTTCCCTCTTCCAGCCAAGCAGACAGAGCTAAGCATCTCTCACCCTTCCCTCTTCCAGCCAAGCAGACAGAGCTAAGCATCTCTCACCCCTCTTCCAGCCAAGCAGACAGAGCTAAGCATCTCTCACCCCTTCCCTCTTCCAGCCAAGCAGACAGAGCTAAGCATCTCTCACCCCTCTTCCAGCCAAGCAGACAGAGCTCAGCATCTCTCACCCCTTCCGTCTTCCAGCCAAGCAGACAGAGCTAAGCATCTCTCACCCCTTCCGTCTTCCAGCCAAGCAGACAGAGCTCAGCATCTCTCACCCCTTCCGTCTTCCAGCCAAGCAGACAGAGCTAAGCATCTCTCACCCCTTCCGTCTTCCAGCCAAGCAGACAGAGCTAAGCATCTCTCACCTCTTCCCTCTTCCAGCCAAGCAGACAGAGCTAAGCATCTCTCACCCCTTCCCTCTTCCAGCCAAGCAGACAGAGCTCAGCATCTCTCACCCCTTCCGTCTTCCAGCCAAGCAGACAGAGCTAAGCATCTCTCACCCCTTCCGTCTTCCAGCCAAGCAGACAGAGCTAAGCATCTCTCACCCCTTCCCTCTTCCAGCCAAGCAGACAGAGCTAAGCATCTCTCACCATGCTATGTGGATGTCTGTGGATACATACCTGGGGGCGCATTCATTAAGTCGAATCTGTTGCAAAACGTTTCTTAAAACGGAAGCTAAAAATCGAATCACATTTTATTGGTCCATAAACATATTTAACAGATGTTATTGGTCCATATTTAACAGATGTTATTGGTCCATATTTAACAGATGTTATTGGTCCATAAACATATTTATCAGATGTTATTGGTCCATATTTAACAGATGTTATTGGTCCATATTTAGCAGATGTTATTGGTCCATACACATATTTATCAGATGTTATTGGTCCATATTTATCAGATGTTATTGGTCCATACACATATTTAACAGATGTTATTGGTCCATATTTATCAGATGTTATTGGTCCATATTTATCAGATGTTATTGGTCCATATTTATCAGATGTTATTGGTCCATATTTAACAGATGTTATTGGTCCATAATTATCAGATGTTATTGGTCCATATTTAGCAGATGTTATTGGTCCATACACATATTTAACAGATGTTATTGGTCCATACACATATTTAACAGATGTTATTGGTCCATACACATATTTAGCAGATGTTATTGGTCCATATTTATCAGATGTTATTGGTCCATATTTATCAGATGTTATTGGTCCATATTTATCAGATGTTATTGGTCCATATTTATCAGATGTTATTGGTCCATATTTATCAGATATTATTGGTCCATATTTATCAGATGTTATTGGTCCATATTTATCAGATGTTATTGGTCCATATTTATCAGATGTTATTGGTCACATACACATATTTATCAGATGTTATTGGTCCATATTTATCAGATGTTATTGGTCCATATTTAGCAGATGTTATTGGTCCATACACATATTTATCAGATGTTATTGCCGGTGTAGTGAAATGGTTTTGTTCCTAGCTCCAGCAGTGCAGTAGTATCTAACAATACACACTAATCTAAAACATAAAAAATAATCATTAGTCTACACATGACTAGGCCCTACACCCCAGGTTGTAGACTAATGACTAGGCCCTACACCCCAGGTTGTAGACTAATGACTAGGCCCTACACCCCAGGTTGTAGACTAATGACTAGGCCCTACACCCCAGGTTGTAGACTAATGATTAGGCCCTACACCCCAGGTTGTAGACTAATGATTAGGCCCTACACCCCAGGTTGGAGACTAATGATTAGGCCCTACACCCCAGGTTGTAGACTAATGACTAGGCCCTACACCCCAGGTTGTAGACTAATGACTAGACCCTACACCCCAGGTTGGAGACTAATGATTAGGCCCTACACCCCAGGTTGTAGACTAATGACTAGACCCTACACCCCAGGTTGGAGACTAATGATTAGGCCCTACACCCCAGGTTGTAGACTAATGACTAGGCCCTACACCCCAGGTTGGAGACTAATGATTAGGCCCTACACCCCAGGTTGTAGACTAATGACTAGGCCCTACACCCCAGGTTGTAGACTAATGATTAGGCCCTACACCCCAGGTTGTAGACTAATGATTAGGCCCTACACCCCAGGTTGTAGACTAATGACTAGGCCCTACACCCCAGGTTGTAGACTAATGATTAGGCCCTACACCCCAGGTTGTAGACTAATGACTAGGCCCTACACCCCAGGTTGTAGACTAATGACTAGGCCCTACACCCCAGGTTGTAGACTAATGACTAGGCCCTACACCCCAGGTTGTAGACTAATGACTAGGCCCTACACCCCAGGTTGTAGACTAATGACTAGGCCCTACACCCCAGGTTGTAGACTAATGACTAGGCCCTACACCCCAGGTATTAGGCCCTACACCCCAGGTACTAGGCCCTACACCCCAGGTTGTAGACTAATGACTAGGCCCTACACCCCAGGTTGTAGACTAATGATTAGGCCCTACACCCCAGGTTGTAGACTAATGATTAGGCCCTACACCCCAGGTTGTAGACTAATGACTAGGCCCTACACCCCAGGTTGTTTAGACTAATGATTAGGCCCTACACCCCAGGTTGGAGACTAATGATTAGGCCCTACACCCCAGGTTGTAGACTAATGACTAGACCCTACACCCCAGGTTGGAGACTAATGATTAGGCCCTACACCCCAGGTTGTAGACTAATGACTAGGCCCTACACCCCAGGTTGGAGACTAATGATTAGGCCCTACACCCCAGGTTGTAGACTAATGACTAGGCCCTACACCCCAGGTTGTAGACTAATGATTAGGCCCTACACCCCAGGTTGTAGACTAATGATTAGGCCCTACACCCCAGGTTGTAGACTAATGACTAGGCCCTACACCCCAGGTTGTAGACTAATGATTAGGCCCTACACCCCAGGTTGTAGACTAATGACTAGGCCCTACACCCCAGGTTGTAGACTAATGACTAGGCCCTACACCCCAGGTTGTAGACTAATGACTAGGCCCTACACCCCAGGTTGTAGACGAATGATTAGGCCCTACACCCCAGGTTGTAGACGAATGATTAGGCCCTACACCCCAGGTTGTAGACTAATGATTAGGCCCTACACCCCAGGTTGTTTAGACTAATGATTAGGCCCTACACCCCAGGTTTTAGACTAATGATTAGGCCCTACACCCCAGGTTGTAGACTAATGATTAGGCCCTACACCCCAGGTTGTAGACTAATGATTAGGCCCTACACCCCAGGTTGTAGACTAATGACTAGGCCCTACACCCCAGGTTGTAGACTAATGATTAGGCCCTACACCCCAGGTTGTAGACTAATGATTAGGCCCTACACCCCAGGTTGTAGACTAATGATTAGGCCCTACACCCCAGGTTGTTTAGACTAATGATTAGGCCCTACACCCCAGGTTGTAGACTAATGATTAGGCCCTACACCCCAGGTTGTAGACTAATGATTAGGCCCTACACCCCAGGTTGTAGACTAATGACTAGGCCCTACACCCCAGGTTGTAGACTAATGACTATACCCTACACCCCAGGTTGTAGACTAATGACTATACCCTACACCCCAGGTTGTAGACTAATGATTAGGTCCTACACCCCAGGTTGTAGACTAATGATTAGGCCCTACACCCCAGGTTGTAGACTAATGACTAGGCCCTACACCCCAGGTTGTAGACTAATGATTAGGCCCTACACCCCAGGTTGTAGACTAATGATTAGGCCCTACACCCCAGGTTGTAGACTAATGATTAGGCCCTACACCCCAGGTTGTTTAGACTAATGATTAGGCCCTACACCCCAGGTTGTAGACTAATGATTAGGCCCTACACCCCAGGTTGTAGACTAATGATTAGGCCCTACACCCCAGGTTGTAGACTAATGACTAGGCCCTACACCCCAGGTTGTAGACTAATGATTAGGCCCTACACCCCAGGTTGTAGACAAATGATTAGGCCCTACACCCCAGGTTGTAGACTAATGATTAGGCCCTACACCCCAGGTTGTAGACTAATGATTAGGCCCTACACCCCAGGTTGTAGACTAATGATTAGGCCCTACACCCCGGGTTGTAGACTAATGATTAGGCCCTACACCCCGGGTTGTTTAGACTAATGATTAGGCCCTACACCCCAGGTTGTAGACTAATGATTAGGCCCTACACCCCAGGTTGTAGACTAATGATTAGGCCCTACACCCCGGGTTGTTTAGACTAATGATTAGGCCCTACACCCCAGGTTGTAGACTAATGATTAGGCCCTACACCCCGGGTTGTAGACTAATGATTAGGCCCTACACCCCGGGTTGTTTAGACTAATGATTAGGCCCTACACCCCAGGTTGTAGACTAATGACTAGACCCTACACCCCGGGTTGTAGACTAATGATTAGGCCCTACACCCCGGGTTGTAGACTAATGATTAGGCCCTACACCCCGGGTTGTAGACTAATGACTAGGCCCTACACCCCAGGTTGTAGACTAATGATTAGGCCCTACACCCCAGGTTGTAGACTAATGACTAGGCCCTACACCCCAGGTTGTAGACTAATGATTAGGCCCTACACCCCAGGTTGTAGACTAATGATTAGGCCCTACACCCCAGGTTGTAGACTAATGATTAGGCCCTACACCCCAGGTTGTAGACTAATGACTAGGCCCTACACCCCAGGTTGTAGACTAATGATTAGGCCCTACACCCCAAGTTGTAGACTAATGATTAGGTCCTACACCCCAGGTTGTAGACTAATGATTAGGCCCTACACCCCAGGTTGGAGACTAATGATTAGGCCCTACACCCCAGGTTGTAGACTAATGATTAGGCCCTACACCCCAGGTTGTAGACTAATGACTAGGCCCTACACCCCAGGTTGTAGACTAATGATTAGGCCCTACACCCCAGGTTGTAGACTAATGACTAGGCCCTACACCCCAGGTTGTAGACTAATGACTAGGCCCTACACCCCAGGTTGTAGACTAATGATTAGGCCCTACACCCCAGGTTGTAGACTAATGATTAGGCCCTACACCCCAGGTTGTAGACTAATGATTAGGCCCTACACCCCAGGTTGTTTAGACTAATGATTAGGCCCTACACCCCAGGTTGTTTAGACTAATGATTAGGCCCTACACCCCAGGTTGTAGACTAATGATTAGGCCCTACACCCCAGGTTGTAGACTAATGATTAGGCCCTACACCCCAGGTTGTAGACTAATGACTAGGCCCTACACCCCAGGTTGTAGACTAATGATTAGGCCCTACACCCCAGGTTGTAGACTAATGATTAGGCCCTACACCCCAGGTTGTAGACTAATGATTAGGCCCTACACCCCAGGTTGTTTAGACTAATGATTAGGCCATACACCCCAGGTTGTAGACTAATGACTAGGCCCTACACCCCAGGTTGTAGACTAATGATTAGGCCCTACACCCCAGGTTGTAGACTACTGATTAGGCCCTGCACCCCAGGTTGTAGACTAATGACTAGACCCTACACCCCAGGTTGTAGACTAATGACTATACCCTACACCCCAGGTTGTAGACTAATGATTAGGCCCTACACCCCAGGTTGTAGACTAATGATTAGACCCTACACCCCAGGTTGTAGACTAATGATTATACCCTACACCCCAGGTTGGAGACTAATGATTAGGCCCTACACCCCAGGTTGTAGACTAATGATTAGGTCCTACACCCCAGGTTGTAGACTAATGATTAGGTCCTACACCCCAGGTTGTAGACTAATGATTAGGCCTTACACCCCAGGTTGTAGACTAATGATTAGGTCCTACACCCCAGGTTGTAGACTAATGATTAGGCCCTACACCCCAGGTTGTAGACTAATGATTAGGCCCTACACCCCGGGTTGTTTAGACTAATGATTAGGCCCTACACCCCAGGTTGTAGACTAATGATTAGACCCAACACCCCAGGTTGTAGACTAATGATTAGACCCAACACCCCAGGTTGTAGACTAATGATTAGGCCCTATGCCCTGGGTTGTAGACTAATGATTAGGCCCTACACCCCAGGTTGTAGACTAATGATTAGGCCCTACACCCCGGGTTGTAGACTAATGATTAGGTCCTACACCCCAGGTTGTAGACTAATGATTAGGCCCTACACCCCAGGTTGTAGACTAATGATTAGGCCCTACACCCCGGGTTGTTTAGACTAATGATTAGGCCCTACACCCCAGGTTGTAGACTAATGATTAGACCCAACACCCCAGGTTGTAGACTAATGATTAGACCCAACACCCCAGGTTGTAGACTAATGATTAGGCCCTACACCCCAGGTTGTAGACTAATGATTAGGCCCTACACCCCAGGTTCTAGACTAATGATTAGGCCCTACACCCCAGGTTGTTTAGACTAATGATTAGGCCCTACACCCCAGGTTGTTTAGACTAATGATTAGGCCCTACACCCCAGGTTGTAGACTAATGACTAGGCCCTACACCCCAGGTTGTAGACTAATGATTAGGCCCTACACCCCAGGTTGTAGACTAATGACGAGGCCCTACACCCCAGGTTGTAGACTAATGACTAGGCCCTACACCCCAGGTTGTAGACTAATGATTAGGCCCTACACCCCAGGTTGTAGACTAATGATTAGGCCCTACACCCCAGGTTGTAGACTAATGATTAGGCCCTACACCCCAGGTTGTTTAGACTAATGATTAGGCCCTACACCCCAGGTTGTTTAGACTAATGATTAGGCCCTACACCCCAGGTTGTAGACTAATGATTAGGCCCTACACCCCAGGTTGTAGACTAATGATTAGGCCCTACACCCCAGGTTGTAGACTAATGACTAGGCCCTACACCCCAGGTTGTAGACTAATGATTAGGCCCTACACCCCAGGTTGTAGACTAATGATTAGGCCCTACACCCCAGGTTGTTTAGACTAATGATTAGGCCATACACCCCAGGTTGTAGACTAATGACTAGGCCCTACACCCCAGGTTGTAGACTAATGATTAGGCCCTACACCCCAGGTTGTAGACTACTGATTAGGCCCTGCACCCCAGGTTGTAGACTAATGACTAGACCCTACACCCCAGGTTGTAGACTAATGACTATACCCTACACCCCAGGTTGTAGACTAATGATTAGGCCCTACACCCCAGGTTGTAGACTAATGATTAGACCCTACACCCCAGGTTGTAGACTAATGATTAGACCCTACACCCCAGGTTGGAGACTAATGATTAGGCCCTACACCCCAGGTTGTAGACTAATGATTAGGTCCTACACCCCAGGTTGTAGACTAATGATTAGGTCCTACACCCCAGGTTGTAGACTAATGATTAGGCCTTACACCCCAGGTTGTAGACTAATGATTAGGTCCTACACCCCAGGTTGTAGACTAATGATTAGGCCCTACACCCCAGGTTGTAGACTAATGATTAGGCCCTACACCCCGGGTTGTTTAGACTAATGATTAGGCCCTACACCCCAGGTTGTAGACTAATGATTAGACCCAACACCCCAAGTTGTAGACTAATGATTAGACCCAACACCCCAGGTTGTAGACTAATGATTAGACCCAACACCCCAGGTTGTAGACTAATGATTAGACCCTACACCCCAGGTTGGAGACTAATGATTAGGCCCTACACCCCAGGTTGTAGACTAATGATTAGGTCCTACACCCCAGGTTGTAGACTAATGATTAGGTCCTACACCCCAGGTTGTAGACTAATGATTAGGCCTTACACCCCAGGTTGTAGACTAATGATTAGGTCCTACACCCCAGGTTGTAGACTAATGATTAGGCCCTACACCCCAGGTTGTAGACTAATGATTAGGCCCTACACCCCGGGTTGTTTAGACTAATGATTAGGCCCTACACCCCAGGTTGTAGACTAATGATTAGACCCAACACCCCAGGTTGTAGACTAATGATTAGACCCAACACCCCAGGTTGTAGACTAATGATTAGACCCAACACCCCAGGTTGTAGACTAATGATTAGACCCAACACCCCAGGTTGTAGACTAATGATTAGGCCCTACACCCCGGGTTGTAGACTAATGATTAGGCCCTACACCCCGGGTTGTAGACTAATGATTAGGCCCTACACCCCAGGTTGGAGACTAATGACTAGGCCCTACACCCCAGGTTTGCAGTGAACATTCAGTTGTCACACGCTTATTTCTTTGTGATGGTCTTAGCTACTATAATATATATTATATATAATTTTTTTTTTATCCAACAGAGACCCCCCCCCCGGGAATAAGACAGAACAACAATGGGTCTGTTTGATAAACTAGCTGGCTGGTTGGGGCTGAAGAAGAAGGAAGTGAATGTTCTGTGTCTGGGATTGGACAACAGCGGCAAGACCACTATCATCAACCAACTCAAACCATCCAATGTAAGTCTACGCTGGTAGCCTGGATCAATTACGCCTACTTACTTAATGATCTAGGATGAGAATGAGTTAGTGGTTTGCTGTGATATAGTATGACCTTATAAAGATATAGCTTGTTAAACCCACATACAGTGGGGGAGAACAAGTAGTTGATACACTGCCGATTTTGCAGGTTTTCCTACTTACAAAGCATGTAGAGGTCTGTAATTTTTAGCATTGGTCTGTATGGAGGAGTGGGCTAAAATCCCTGCTGCAGTGTGTGCAAACCTGGTCAAGAACTACAGGAAACGTATGATCTCTGTAATTGCAAACGAAGGTTTCTGTACCAAACATTAAGTTCTGCTTTTCTGATGTATCAAATACTTATGTCATGCAATAAAATGCTAATTAATTCCTTAAAAATCATACAATGTGATTTTCTGGATTTTTGTTTTAGATTCCGTCTCTCACAGTTGAAGTGTACCTATGATAAAAATTACAGACCTCTTTGTAAGTAGGAAAACCTGCAAAATCGGCAGTGTATCAAATACTTGTTCTCCCCACTGTATATACAGGTGTAAAAAAAAATGAAGACACTTTAGGATTGGTTTTCAGAGGATAAGGATTCCTTCTCCTCCTGAAGAGGGATGGTGGAGAGAGGAACAAGGAGACACCGCAGGGGGAGAGGTAGAGAAGAGGGGGAGATGGAGAGAGGTAGAGAAGAGGAGATGGAGGAGGAGATGGAGAGAGAGGAGAGAAGATGGAGAGAGAGAGGAGGAGATGGAGGGAGAGAGAGGAGGAGATGGAGGGAGAGAAGAGGAGATGGAGGGAGAGAGAGGAGGAGCGAGAGAGAGAGGAGGAGATGGAGGGAGAGAAGAGGAGATGGAGAGGAGGAGATTGAGAGAGAGAGGAGGAGATGGAGAGAGAGAGGAGGAGATGGAGGGAGAGAAGAGGAGATGGAGAGGAGGAGATTGAGAGAGAGAGGAGGAGATGGAGGGAGAGAAAGGAGGAGCGAGAGAGAGGAGGAGATGGAGAGAGAGAAGAGGAGATCTTATTTTACTGTTAAATTAACCTTCCATTGTTACACATCGTTTTTTTGGTTCAGATTTAAAGACTACAGTTGTGAATCTAGCCATGGTGCCTTTACCAAGATCAGAAACCATCAGGAACAACTAGAAACCTCTGGACTGTCCCCAAGACGTTTGGAGTGGACAGGAAGTGGTTGATGCAGAGAGAGAAGAAGAAGAAGACCAGGGATGAGGGATATCAGGGATAGAATACCTCCAAGACATTTGGAGTGGACAGGAAATGGTTGATGCAGAGAGAGAAGAAGAAGAAGAAGACCAGGGATGAGGGACATCAGGGATAGATGACCTCCAAGACGTTTGGAGTGGACAGGAAGTGGTTGATGCAGAGTGAGAAGAAGAAGAAGACCAGGGATGAGGGACATCAGGGATAGATGACCTCCAAGACGTTTGGAGTGGACAGGAAGTGGTTGATGCAGAGAGAGAGAGCAGCATGCACTACTAATCTATTGCTGTGTAATTCACCACTACTAATCTATTCCTGTGTAATGAACCACTACTAATCTATTCCTGTGTAATTAACCACTACTAATCTATTCCTGTGTAATTAACCACTACTAATCTATTCCTGTGTAATTAACCACTACTAATCTATTCCTGTGTAATGAACCACTACTAATCTATTCCTGTGTAATTAACCACTACTAATCTATTCCTGTGTAATTAACCACTACTAATCTATTCCTGTGTAATTAACCACTACTAATCTATTGCTGTGTAATTAACCACTACTAATCTATTGCTGTGTAATTAACCACTACTAATCTATTCCTGTGTAATTATCCACTACTAATCTATTCCTGTGTAATTAACCACTACTAATCTATTCCTGTGTAATTAACCACTACTAATCTATTCCTGTGTAATTAACCACTACTAATCTATTCCTGTGTAATTAACCACTACTAATCTATTGCTGTGTAATTAACCACTACTAATCTATTGCTGTGTAATTAACCACTACTAATCTATTCCTGTGTAATTATCCACTACTAATCTATTCCTGTGTAATTAACCACTACTAATCTATTCCTGTGTAATTAACCACTACTAATCTATTCCTGTGTAATTATCCACTACTAATCTATTCCTGTGTAATTAACCACTACTAATCTATTCCTGTGTAATTAACCACTACTAATCTATTCCTGTGTAATTAACCACTACTAATCTATTCCTGTGTAATTAACCACTACTAATCTATTCCTGTGTAATTAACCACTACTAATCTATTCCTGTGTAATTA
Organism: Oncorhynchus kisutch; assembly: GCF_002021735.2. Lineage (NCBI taxonomy): Eukaryota > Metazoa > Chordata > Actinopteri > Salmoniformes > Salmonidae > Oncorhynchus > Oncorhynchus kisutch. The sequence continues at coordinate 48,072 of NW_022263213.1, forward strand.
TCCACTACTAATCTATTCCTGTGTAATTAACCACTACTAATCTATTCCTGTGTAATTAACCACTACTAATCTATTCCTGTGTAATTATCCACTACTAATCTATTCCTGTGTAATTAACCACTACTAATCTATTCCTGTGTAATTATCCACTACTAATCTATTCCTGTGTAATTATCCACTACTAATCTATTCCTGTGTAATTAACCACTACTAATCTATTCCTGTGTAATTATCCACTACTAATCTATTCCTGTGTAATTAACCACTACTAATCTATTCCTGTGTAATTAACCACTACTAATCTATTGCTGTGTAATTAACCACTACTAATCTATTCCTGTGTAATTAACCACTACTAATCTATTCCTGTGTAATTATCCACTACTAATCTATTCCTGTGTAATTAACCACTACTAATCTATTCCTGTGTAATTATCCACTACTAATCTATTCCTGTGTAATTATCCACTACTAATCTATTCCTGTGTAATTAACCACTACTAATCTATTCCTGTGTAATTATCCACTACTAATCTATTCCTGTGTAATTAACCACTACTAATCTATTCCTGTGTAATTAACCACTACTAATCTATTGCTGTGTAATTAACCACTACTAATCTATTGCTGTGTAATTAACCACTACTAATCTATTCCTGTGTAATTATCCACTACTAATCTATTCCTGTGTAATTAACCACTACTAATCTATTCCTGTGTAATTAACCACTACTAATCTATTCCTGTGTAATTAACCACTACTAATCTATTCCTGTGTAATTAACCACTACTAATCTATTCCTGTGTAATTAACCACTACTAATCTATTCCTGTGTAATTAACCACTACTAATCTATTCCTGTGTAATTAACCACTACTAATCTATTCCTGTGTAATTAACCACTACTAATCTATTCCTGTGTAATTAACCACTACTAATCTATTCCTGTGTAATGAACCACTGCTAATCTATTCCTGTGTAATTAACCACTACTAATCTATTCCTGTGTAATTAACCACTACTAATCTATTCCTGTGTAAATAACCACTACTTTTTATTTATTAATATATATTTTTATTTAACCAGGTAGGCTAGTTGAGAACACCTTTATTTAACCAGGTAGGCTAGTTGAGAACACCTTTATTTAACCAGGTAGGCTAGTTGAGAACACCTTTATTTAACCAGGTAGGCCAGTTGAGAACAAGTTCTCATTTACAACTGCGACCTGGCCAAGATAAAGCATAGCAGTGCAACATGAACAATTCAGAGTTACACATGGAATAAACAAACATACAGTCAATAATACAGTAGAAAAAAGTCTATATACAATGTGTGCAAATGTAGTAAGATTAGGGAGGTAAGGCAATAAATAGCCCATAGTGGCGAAGTAATTACAATTTAGCAATTGAACACTGGACTGATAGACGTGCAGAAGATGAATGTGCAAGTAGAGATACTGGGTTGCAAAGGAGCACAAAAAAATACAATATGGGGATGAGGTAGTTGGATGAGCTATTTACAGATGGGCTGTGTACAGGTACAGTGATCGGTACGCTGCTCTGACTCCAACTTCAGTGATTTTTGCAATTCGGTCCAGTCATTGGCAGCAGAGAACTGGAAGGAAAGGCGGCCAAAGAAGGTGTTGGCTTTGGGGATGATCAGTGAGATATACCTGCTGGAGCGCGTGCTACGGGTGGGTGTTGTTATGGTGACCAGTAAGCTGAGATAAGGCGGAGCTTTACCTAGCAGAGACTTGTAGATGACCTGTAGCCAGTGGGTTTGGCAACGAATATGAAGCGAGGACCAGCCAATGAGAGCATACAGGTTGCAGTGGTGGGTAGTGTATGGAGCTTTGGTGACAAAACGGATGGCACTGTGATAGACTGCATCCAATTAGCTGAGTAGAATATTGGAAGCTATTTTGTAAATGACATCGCCGAATTCAAGGATTGGTAGGATGGTCCGTTTTATGAGGGTATGTTTGGCAGCATGAGTGAAGGATGCTTTGTTGCGAAATAGGAAGCCGATTCTAGATTTAATTTTGGATTGGAGATGTTTGATATGAGTCTGAAGGAGAGTTTACAGTCTAACCAGACACCAAGATATTTGTAGTTGTCCACATATTCTAAGTCAGAGCCGTCCAGATTAGTGACACCAATGTCAATCTATTCCTGTGTAATTAACCACTACTAATCTATTCCTGTGTCATGCAGGCCCAGACACAAGACATCGTCCCGACCATTGGCTTCAGCATCGAGAAGTTCAAGACATCAAGGTAATCAATAAGACAATAATGGATGAGTCTTCTTCCAGTCTTCTAAATCCTCCTCTTCTCTCCAGTCTTCTAAATCCTCCTCTTCTCTCCAGTCTTCTAAATCCTCCTCTTCTCTCCAGTCTTCTAAATCCTCCTCTTCTCTCCAGTTCTAAATCCTCCTCTTCTCTCCAGTCTTCTATATTCTCCTCTTCTCTCCAGTCTTCTAAATCCTCCTCTTCTCTCCAGTCTTCTAAATCCTCCTCTTCTCTCCAGTTCTAAATCCTCCTCTTCTCTCCAGTCTTCTATATTCTCCTCTTCTCTCCAGTCTTCTAAATCCTCCTCTTCTCTCCAGTCTTCTAAATCCTCCTCTCCTATCCAGTCTTCTAAATCCTCCTCTTTTCTCCAGTCTTCTAAATCCTCCTCTTCTCTCCAGTCTTCTAAATCCTCCTCTTCTCTCCAGTTCTAAATCCTCCTCTTCTCTCCAGTCTTCTAAATCCTCCTCTCCTATCCAGTCTTCTATATTCTCCTCTTCCCTCCAGTCTTCTAAATCCTCCTCTTCTCTCCAGTCTTCTAAATCCTCCTCTTCTCTCCAGTCTTCTATATTCTCCTCTTCTCTCCAGTCTTCTAAACCCTCCTCTTCTCTCCAGTCTTCTAAATCCTCCTCTTTTCTCCAGTCTCTCCTTCACAGTGTTCGACATGTCTGGCCAAGGGCGATACAGAAACCTCTGGGAACATTACTACAAGTGAGTCTGTTCACACACACACACACACACACACACACACACACACACACACACACACACACACACACACACACACACACACACACACACACACACACACACACACACACACACACACACACACACACACACACTCAGTGACACACATTCACACACAGTGACAAACGCGCTCACACACACACTCATATACTGACACCCACACTGAAACACACACACACACGGTAGGTAGTACTGACAGTGAATCATGTTGACCCTTGCCCCCTCTCTCCCACCAGGGAGGGTCAAGCCATCATCTTTGTGGTGGACAGTGGAGACAAGTTGAGGATGGTGGTCGCTAAAGAGGAACTGGACACCCTCCTGAACCACCCAGGTGAATCATCTTCCTCATTATACACTCCTGAACCACCCAGGTGAATCATCTTCCTCATTTTACACTCCTGAACCACCCAGGTGAATCTTCTTCCTCATTATTCACTCCTCAACCACCCAGGTGAATCTTCTTCCTCATTATTCACTCCTCAACCACCCAGGTGAATCATCCTCCTCATTATTCACTCCTCAACCACCCAGGTGAATCATCCTCCTCATTATTCACTCCTCAACCACCCAGGTATCAATTTAACGACTAACCAACACATGATAACGTGAACCGAGCCAATAGTATTCTTGGAAACCAGATCCGAGAGACTGTCAAGACTGTTGTTTTTTTTTATGCTGGTTAATTATCATTATATGCAGGCAGTTTATTTAACGTAATGTCCCTTTACCTCCACAGTTTAACGCCTGGTCTTTTTAACGTAATGTCCCTTTACCTCCACAGTTTAACGCCTGGTCTTTTTAACGTAATGTCCCTTTACCTCCACAGTTAATGCCTGGTCTTTTTAACATAATGTCCCTTTACCTCCACAGTTTAACGCCTGGTCTTTTTAACGTAATTTCCCTTTACCTCCACAGTTTAACGCCTGGTCTTTTTAACGTAATGTCCCTTTACCTCCACAGTTTAACGCCTGGTCTTTTTAACGTAATGTCCCTTTACCTCCACAGTTAACGCCTGATCTTTTTTACGTAATTTCCCTTTACCTCCACAGTTTAACGCCTGGTCTTTTTAACGTAATTTCCCTTTACCTCCACAGTTTAACGCCTGGTCTTTTTAACGTAATGTCCCTTTACCTCCACAGTTAACGCCTGGTCTTTTTAACGTAATGTCCCTTTACCTCCACAGTTAACGCCTGGTCTTTTGTTGTGTTGATCTGTAGATTAACACTGTTATACCCACATGGTCCCTATCAAGGGCACAGCTATTAACCACAGACTGTACAGTACCTGAGAGACCTTACAAATAATTGTATGTGTTGTCATTGAATTTATTTTTTTTACTATTGGGGGGTATTAGGGGGTATTGTGTGAAGGTCAGTGACCCCCCCTAAAAATCTGAATTGATTCCATTTTAAATTCCACCCTGTAATACTTTCTGAATGTTTGTGTCCCTGATTCTAAGCACCGACAGATCCCCCCGATTCTAACCTTGTCTCTGTAGATGTAAAGCACCGCTGATTCTAACCTTGTCTCTGTAGACGTAATGCACCCCCTGATTCTAACCTTGTCTCTGTAGACGTAAATCATAGACAGATCCCCCTGATTCTAACCTTGTCTCTGTTGACGTAATGCACCGCCTGATTATAACCTTGTATCTGTTGACGTAATGCACCGCCTGATTATAACCTTGTCTCTGTTAACGTAAAGCACCCCCTGATTCTAACCTTGTCTCTGTTGACGTAATGCACCGCCTGATTCTAACCTTGTCTCTGTTGACGTAATGCACCGCCTGATTATAACCTTGTCTCTGTTGACGTAAAGCACCCCCTGATTCTAACCTTGTCTCTGTAGACGTAAAGCACCCCCTGATTCTAACCTTGTCTCTGTAGACGTAAAGCACCACCTGATTCTAACCTTGTCTCTATAGTCGTAAAGCACCGGCTGATTCTAACCTTGTCTCTGTAGACGTAAAGCACCGCCTGATTCTAACCTTGTCTCTGTAGACGTAATGCACCCCCTGATTCTAACCTTGTCTCTGTAGACGTAAATCACAGACAGATCCCCCTGATTCTAACCTTGTCTCTGTAGACGTAAAGCACCCCCTGATTCTAACCTTGTCTCTGTTGACGTAATGCACCGCCTGATTATAACCTTGTCTCTGTTGACGTAATGCACCGCCTGATTATAACCTTGTCTCTGTTGATGTAATGCACCGCCTGATTATAACCTTGTCTCTGTTGACGTAAAGCACCCCCTGATTCTAACCTTGTCTCTGTTGACGTAATGCACCGCCTGATTCTAACCTTGTCTCTGTTGACGTAATGCACCGCCTGATTATAACCTTGTCTCTGTTGACGTAAAGCACCCCCTGATTCTAACCTTGTCTCTGTAGACGTAAAGCACCCCCTGATTCTAACCTTGTCTCTGTAGACGTAAAGCACCACCTGATTCTAACCTTGTCTCTATAGTCGTAAAGCACCGGCTGATTCTAACCTTGTCTCTGTAGACGTAAAGCACCGCCTGATTCTAACCTTGTCTCTGTAGATGTAAAGCACCGCCTGATTCTAACCTTGTCTCTGTAGACGTAAAGCACCGCCTGATTCTAACCTTGTCTCTGTAGACGTAAAGCACCCCCTGATTCTAACCTTGTCTCTGTAGACGTAAAGCACCGCTGATTCTAACCTTGTCTCTGTAGATGTAAAGCACCGCCTGATTCTAACCTTGTCTCTGTAGACGTAAAGCACCGCCTGATTCTAACCTTGTCTCTGTAGACGTAAAGCACCCCCTGATTCTAACCTTGTCTCTGTAGATGTAAAGCACCACCTGATTCTAACCTTGTCTCTATAGTCGTAAAGCACCGGCTGATTCTAACCTTGTCTCTGTAGACGTAAAGCACCGCCTGATTCTAACCTTGTCTCTGTAGACGTAATGCACCCCCTGATTCTAACCTTGTCTCTGTAGACGTAAATCACAGACAGATCCCCCTGATTCTAACCTTGTCTCTGTAGACGTAAAGCACCCCCTGATTCTAACCTTGTCTCTGTAGACGTAAAGCACCACCTGATTCTAACCTTGTCTCTATAGTCGTAAAGCACCGGCTGATTCTAACCTTGTCTCTGTAGACGTAAAGCACCGCCTGATTCTAACCTTGTCTCTGTAGACGTAATGCACCCCCTGATTCTAACCTTGTCTCTGTAGACGTAAATCACAGACAGATCCCCCTGATTCTAACCTTGTCTCTGTAGACGTAAAGCACCCCCTGATTCTAACCTTGTCTCTGTTGACGTAATGCACCGCCTGATTATAACCTTGTCTCTGTTGACGTAAAGCACCCCCTGATTCTAACCTTGTCTCTGTTGACGTAATGCACCGCCTGATTCTAACCTTGTCTCTGTTGACGTAATGCACCGCCTGATTATAACCTTGTCTCTGTTGACGTAAAGCACCCCCTGATTCTAACCTTGTCTCTGTAGACTTAAAGCACCACCTGATTCTAACCTTGTCTCTGTTGACGTAATGCACCGCCTGATTATAACCTTGTCTCTGTTGACGTAATGCACCGCCTGATTATAACCTTGTCTCTGTTGACGTAAAGCACCCCCTGATTCTAACCTTGTCTCTGTTGACGTAATGCACCGCCTGATTCTAACCTTGTCTCTGTTGACGTAATGCACCGCCTGATTATAACCTTGTCTCTGTTGACGTAAAGCACCCCCTGATTCTAACCTTGTCTCTGTAGACGTAATGCACCGCCTGATTCTAACCTTGTCTCTGTAGACGTAAAGCACCGCCTGAATCTAACCTTGTCTCTGTAGACGTAAAGCACCGACAGATCCCCCTGATTCTAACCTTGTCTCTGTAGATGTAAAGCACCGCCTGAATCTAACCTTGTCTCTGTAGACGTAAAGCACCGACAGATCCCCCTGATTCTAACCTTGTCTCTGTAGATGTAAAGCACCCCCTGATTCTAACCTTGTCTCTGTAGACGTAAAGCACCCCCTGATTCTAACCTTGTCTCTGTAGACGTAAAGCACCCCCTGATTCTAACCTTGTCTCTGTAGACGTAAAGCACCGCCTGATTCTAACCTTGTCTCTGTAGATGTAAAGCACAGACGGATCCCCCTGAATCTAACCTTGTCTCTGTAGATGTAAAGCACCGGCAGATCCTCCTGATTCTAACCTTGTCTCTGTAGATGTAAAGCACCCCCTGATTCTAACCTTATCTCTGTAGACGTAAAGCACCGCCTGATTCTAACCTTATCTCTGTAGACGTAAAGCACCGCCTGATTCTAACCTTGTCTCTGTAGATGTAAAGCACCCCCTGATTCTAACCTTATCTCTGTAGACGTAAAGCACCGCCTGATTCTAACCTTGTCTCTGTAGACGTAAAGCACCGGCGGATCCCCCTGCTGTTCTTTGCCAACAAGATGGACGTGAGAGACGCCCTATCTTCAGTCAAGGTCTCCCAGCTCCTCTGCCTGGAGAACATCAAGGACAAGCCCTGGCACATCTGGTAGATTACTGCACCTGTACATAGCCCACCTGTACATAGCCCACCTATAATTTAGCCCAAACAACTACCTCTTTCCCTACTGTATTTATTTATTTTGCTCCTTTGCACCCCATTATTTCTATTTCTACTTTGCACATTCTTCCACTGCAAATCTACCATTCCAGTATTTTACTTGCTATATTGTATTTACTTTGTCACCATGGCCTTTTTTGCCTTTACCTCCCTTCTCACCTCATTTGCTCACATTGTATATAGACTTGTTTATACTGTATTATTGACTGTATGTTTGTTTTACTCCATGTGTAACTCTGTGTCGTTGTATCTGTCGAACTGCTTTGCTTTATCTTGGCCAGGTCGCAATTGTAAATGAGAACTTGTTCTCAACTTGCCTACCTGGTTAAATAAAGGTGTTCTCAACTAGCCTACCTGGTTAAATAAAGGTGTTCTCAACTAGCCTAGTCTAAAACACCCAGAATCCATCTTGGCACACATTTCATGTTTCTAGACCAGCACCACTACGGTTCAGTCCGTTATAGCTCATTAGATTTCATCGGGTCTGTTTTTTAGTCCAACCTCCAGAACAGGCCTTTTTGGTTATATGACAAAACGTTGCCTTTCCTAATCGTTGTTGAAGCGCTGGTTTTCACTGACCTCTTTTGTTTCAGTGCCAGCGATGCTGTGAAAGGAGAAGGTTTACCTGAAGGTGTCGATTGGCTGCAAGGTGCGGCAGACTCTCTCTGTCTCTCGTGGTTTCAGAACCACTAAATGTGTTTGACTTGATTTCTCCATAGTTATGTGAAATGTAGAAACTAATAGCTTCATTTAAATTTAATTATTTCCATTTGACTTCCGTCTTTAGATGAAATGTCACTGTGAGTATTTGACGTCATCAGTGTTTAGTGTAGTAGACTGGCAGTAGAACCCCTTAATGAACCTCTAGTCCACATCATTAGTGTTTAGTGTAGTAGACTGGCAGTAGAACCCCTTAATGAACCTCTAGTCCACGTCATTAGTGTAGTAGACTGGCAGTAGAACCCTATAATGGACCTCTAGTCCACGTCATTAGTGTAGTAGACTGGCAGTAGAACCCCATAATGAACCTCTAGTCCACGTCATTAGTGTTTAGTGTAGTAGACTGGCAGTAGAACCCCATAATGAACCTCTAGTCCACATCATTAGTGTTTAGTGTAGTAGACTGGCAGTAGAACCCCATAATGAACCTCTAGTCCACGTCATTAGTGTAGTAGACTGGCAGTAGAACCCCATAATGAACCTCTAGTCCACGTCATTAGTGTAGTAGACTGGCAGTAGAACCCTATAATGGACCTCTAGTCCACGTCATTAGTGTTTAGTGTAGTAGACTGGCAGTAGAACCCCATAATGAACCTCTAGTCCACATCATTAGTGTTTAGTGTAGTAGACTTGCAGTAGAACCCCTTAATGAACCTCTAGTCCACGTCATTAGTGTAGTAGACTGGCAGTAGAACCCTATAATGGACCTCTAGTCCACGTCATTAGTGTTTAGTGTAGTAGACTGGCAGTAGAACCCCTTAATGAACCTCTAGTCCACGTCATTAGTGTTTAGTGTAGTAGACTGGCAGTAGAACCCCATAATGAACCTCTAGTCCACATCATTAGTGTTTAGTGTAGTAGACTGGCAGTAGAACCCTATAATGGACCTCTAGTCCACGTCATTAGTGTTTAGTGTAGTAGACTGGCAGTAGAACCCCATAATGAACCTCTAGTCCACGTCAATAGTGTAGTAGACTGGCAGTAGAACCCCATAATGAACCTCTAGTCCAAGTCATTAGTGTAGTAGACTGGCAGTAGAACCCCATAATGAACCTTTAATCCACGTCATTAGTGTAGTAGACTGGTAGTTGAACCCCATAATGAACCTCTAGTCCACGTCATTAGTGTAGTAGACTGGCAGTAGAACCCCATAATGAACCTCTAGTCCACGTCATTAGTGTTTAGTGTAGTAGACTGGCAGTAGAACCCCATAATGAACCTCTAGTCCACGTCATTAGTGTAGTAGACTGGTAGTAGAACCCCATAATGAACCTCTAGTCCACGTCATTAGTGTAGTAGACTGGCAGTAGAACCCCATAATGAACCTCTAGTCCACGTCATTAGTGTTTAGTGTAGTAGACTGGCAGTAGAACCCCATAATGAACCTCTAGTCCACGTCATTAGTGTTTAGTGTATTAGACTGGCAGTAGAACCCCATAATGAACCTCTAGTCCACGTCATTAGTGTTTAGTGTAGTAGACTGGCAGTAGAACCCCATAATGAACCTCTAGTCCACGTCATTAGTGTTTAGTGTAGTAGACTGGCAGTAGAACCCCATAATGAACCTCTAGTCCACGTCATTCCAGTCGTCTGCCTTGGTCACCTTTCTCCCTTTGTCACGTGTCTCTAGATCCCTATAAACCTTCCACTGTTCATAGCTCTTCTTATGCCCTCTTATAACCCTCCCCTTCTTAGAGAACAATATGAGATCTGATTGTTCCTCTGTTTTTGTTGTTGTTTCAATCCAGATCAAATCAGAACGATGAGAACGTGAGAGGTTGAGAGAACGACACGACGGGGAGGGGGGTGAGGAAGGGGGGAAATGCCATCGTCTGGGTGGCGTCATGGCAACACTGGAGTCCCTCGGGCGTTGACCCCCAATGGTGTAAATTCTCAACATGACTCCTACCACCAGCCACACACACACACACACACATGCCTCAGAAGAGTTGGAGCCAGCTATGACCTTCTGACCTTTAAAGATCAACCAGTCTGGATGGAGGACTAGCCTTTCCAACGGCCCCTGGAAATAGATAGTCTTTTCTTCAGATCATTAACACATCTTCCCACCAGTTTCTCTTTTCACCCTCATTTCAAATGACCCACTCCCAATAAACTAGTTTTAAATTGAGTATTGTTTTGTTATGGACTGATATTCTACAGTAATGTTTTGGACTGATATTCTACAGTAATGTTATGGACTGATATTCTACAGTAATGTTATGGACTGATATTCTACAGTAATGTTTTGGACTGATATTCTACAGTAATGTTATGGACTGATATTCTACAGTAATGTTATGGACTGATATTCTACAGTAATGTTTTGGACTGATATTCTACAGTAATGTTATGGACTGGTATTCTACAGTAATGTTATGGACTAATATTCTACAGTAATGTTTTGGACTGATATTCTACAGTAATGTTTTGGACTGATATTCTACAGTAATGTTATGGACTGATATTCTACAGTAATGTTATGGACTGATATTCTACAGTAATGTTATGGACTGATATTCTACAGTAATGTTTTGGACTGATATTCTACAGTAATGTTTTACACTGATATTCTACAGTAATGTTATGGACTGATATTCTACAGTAATGTTATGGACTGATATTCTACAGTAATGTTATGGACTGATAATCTACATTAATGTTATGGACTGATATTCTACAGTAATGTTATGGACTGATAATCTACAGTAATGTTATGGACTTAAATTTTACAGTAATTTTTTTACACTGATATTCTACAGTAATGTTTTGGACTGATATTCTACAGTAATGTTTTGGACTGATATTCTACAGTAATGTTATGGACTGATATTCTACAGTAATGTTATGGACTGATAATCTACATTAATGTTATGGACTGATAATCTACATTAATGTTATGGACTTAAGTTTTACAGTAATTTTTTTACACTGATATTCTACAGTAATGTTATGGACTGGTATTCTACAGTAATGTTTTGGACTGATATTCTACAGTAATGTTATGGACTGATATTCTACAGTAATGTTATGGACTGATAATCTACATTAATGTTATGGACTGATAATCTACATTAATGTTATGGACTTAAGTTTTACAGTAATTTTTTTACACTGATATTCTACAGTAATGTTATGGACTGGTATTCTACAGTAATGTTTTGGACTGGTATTCTACAGTAATGCCTACTTGGTACTCTCAAAACACTCGTTTATTATGTCATTTTCATGTTGGATTCTCCTGGTAATGAACTGTAGACCACCAGCGGAGGAAACTATGTATCGAATCACAACGATTGGTCTAAATGTTTGTGGGTTTAAATATACTGTGTGTTGTTGTTGTAGCTTAGCGTTTGCCAGGCTCATAGCATGACAACAGGAATAATATGATTTGTGTAATTCTTCATCAAAATTATATTTTTGTTATACTTGCAGTTCATATGACTCAAATGGTTGTACATTTAGACGTTGACAGACACTTCAGGGAAAAAAGGGCCAAAGAAGTTGTAAAATACGAAAACTCAAGACCCACAGGTTTTATCACAGCACACCTATGAATTAGTCCTTATTTATCTAATGTGGAGTTTCTC